>NW_009952480.1:910370-962777 GCF_000747805.2 Chaetura pelagica | reverse complement strand
GCAAATTACAGTGTTGTCTAATAAACCCCTTAACTTTCTGCTCATCTGGCACTGCTTTTCAGCTACTGCTTTAAACCTCTGCATTTGCATTCTGCTAACGCTGATGCCATTACAGCCGCAAATAAATTAAGCTGATTTACTCCTTCTGAATTATGTTATGTTTATTGATGCTTGTATAATTTAATTTCACACAAATTCCATTAAAGATTATGCCCTCTATCACAAAATGCTTCCAATGGGGAAATATAATCAGGTTATAATAGATTTGTGTGTTACATTAAGATGACAATAGTCTAGTAGGTCCACTGTAATAATAAACCAGAACACAAACAAGGGATAAAATCAATGCCACACAAGAACCACTGCCTAAATAATTGGCAGCTTCTATTATCATAGATTAAATAAAAACCTCACCATACTTTTTCAGATTGAAACAATTGTTTAATAGTTGCTTGTTTTGGTACAAGACTCCTTCATTTTTCTGTTTTAAAGAGTTGCTACCAATACACGCATAATTAAAGCGTTATTTAAACATCAAGTATTGTTATGTAAAGCTGAAAAAAAAAAGAAAAAAGAAAAAAAGGAAGTTCCAAGGAAGTTCTTTTTATCATTGACTAACAGAAAACATAGATTTGGGAAATCTTTTTCCACACTTGAGGAAAAAAAAAAGCTTCCCTCATATTTCTTACTTTTAAAAATTTCAGTGCCAAATATGTTACAGTTAATCAAACCTTTATTACCCATGGGTACCATTAATAAAATTAATGGGTATTAATGGGTACCATTAATAAAATTTTAAAGCAAACCAGCAAAAGCTTTAAGCAAGTAAGAATTTCAGACAGCAAATTTAACCACAAAATACAAAACCAGTGTTAATGAATATGCCTCCTCTAGAAGACTGGTGCTCAGTGGTCAAACACAGTTCGACCTAGGTGTGCCAGCTCAAGCCTGTCAGTTAATATTATTTGCTGTTACAGTTGTAACTGTGAATACCCAAAAAAATCCATTCTAACAAAATTACATCTAGGTGATTTTTATGAACTTAGTCAGATAGCAATTACTTTCAGAAAGCATTCTGAACCAAATCTGGACTGCTGATCTGTAAGTAAAAGAGTTCCATATCTCATTTTCAAGGAATATTATTGCATCTCAGTTAGCATTCATGGATATATCTACTAAGTATTAAGATGAAACAGATTTGTCAAAGGAAAAGGAATTCAATAAGTGGATTTGATGATCTATTTAGATGAGAATTAGTACAGAAATTGAAGCTGCAGACTAAAAACTTATGAAGTACATGGCTTATTCACTGCTTTCCTTCTTGGCTCTCTTCCCAAAAGCTACATAGTATTAACTGAAACAGCATTGTGTCAAATGGCTACTTTTTAATTTTTACTTTAAGTAAATGAGAAGGGAACCATAGTTCAAAACACAGCACAACCAAATATTCAAAACAATTGTTGATCCCATTAGAATTTTACAAGAGAAAACGAGGACACAGACAAGGTCAGTCTACAAACTTAACTGGGTCAGCCAGTGATGTTTGTGCATCCAAGTTAACTATAGAAAATAACTTTTTATATAAAATTTATTATCATACTGCATGAAACATATGGAAATATTAGTTACCCAAGAATTTATTTCCTCTCCCATCATTTTTTTTCTTTTTTGTTTCAAATAATGGAAATAAAAAATAAGGAAAAAATCCTTCTAAATCTCATGGAATCAGGTACTTAAATATGTTTGCAGAAAGCACCCAGAGAGTTTACATAGACAGGAGATGCCAGTGATGCTTGCAGAATTGTGCCTTTCTCCTTTATTCTGCAACTGACCCACAGACAGACAGTCACAATCTTCTTGTACACTTTCCAGATTAAACACTCTTAAGTGTTCCAGAACACTTTACTCTCAAACAATATGAAGTTTTAAGTTTTCTTTCCCCCAGATTTATGCTGTTTGTCATCTTCATTTTCTTAAAACCACCTTTTAGATATGCTTTTCTAAATTTCATTTTGACAATTTTTTATATTTTTTTTTTTACTTGTTGGTTATATCAATTAATGTGGCTTTTCAATGTATATTCTTTATTAATATCTTCAAAGACATAATTACTGTTTGTCTTGTTCTGGACACTAACTTGTAATTTGTAGTCTCTTGAATGATTTGGCAGGAGAAAGACTATACAGCACAAACAGGTTAATACAGATTTCTGCTAGTGGGGATGTCTTGGTTTGAGCCAGGATGAAGCAAATTTTCTTTATACTGTGGTGTTGTGTTTTTTTTTCCTTCAGTGAGGTCTCTTTTTAAGTAGCAGCAAGTTTTCCAGCTAGTAGACTGATAATGCTGGAATGTTTATGTTACTGCTAAGACATCAAGCACGCTTCATGCTGCAGTCTTAGATGCTAGAGGAGCAACCCTCCCGCCCCTTAGGGAGGAGTGGACTAGATGGACAGCATAAACCAGAGGAACAGAAAAGTAAACTCCTTTAAGTGGGTATTACAAGGAATTTCAGAATCAGGAGAAAACTATATACTGTCTCACATTTTTCCCTTTCATCATATATGTTAAGAGATACCTACAAATGAAAGAACTTTCATAGCATCTCAAGTTCCTAGACATAATCAGTAACAATGCTTTAATGATGTTAAAAACATCTCAATATTAAAGGTAAATAATTTATGAAATGAGATACCTGTGAATAAGAGTTTAAAATATGAGTCTGAATTTCATCCATTGTGTCTGTTCCATAGGACACAGTACCTAGATGGAGGCGTTTAAATATCATCTCATTCTGTGTAAGTGTTCCTGTAATAAAAAAGTAGTATATCACAAAGCAGCAAAAAATACCATTGAGAAGGTCACAAAAAAATCCCAAAATCTATCTTTTGGAAAGAAGGAATTAATTATGAGTTAGCAACATTTTAGTTAATTAAAAGAATGTTTGTGGAGAAAGATCATGGCTAGTCATACTGGAAGAAATCACTGGTTCCAACTTGAAGCTGATTCTGCCAACACAACTAAATATATAAGCTCGAAACACAGAAAAACTTTTCATACGAAAAATAAGAAATGCAGTAACTGGATGGAAATGACTCTGAAAAACCAATGCAAGAGTTTGAACCACGTGTCAGAAAAGGTAAAGAAAAAACAAAACAAACAAAAAACCAACCCCAAACCAAAAATTAAAAATATATCCTGCACTTCATATACAAAGGCAGAAACTCTGGCAAATGGGCACTTTCAATGTTATCTTGAGGAAGTCCTTCAAACTTCACATTACTTACAAATTTGCCAGATTTGCTACTCCAACTGGAATGAGGCAGAATGAACAAAATCAGTGTTTTCAGAGCCCACTTCACATTTGTAAGAAACTACAGGGTCCAATTCTAGTCACATCCTCTGGTTTGGAAAAGCTCTAATTGAGGGGTGGGAGCTTCAATCTTCCTTGATGGGGCACATCAGGCAAAATATGGTCATTACTGCCTAGCTGCCCATGGTCAGCTCAAAAAGATCATTTTGACAATTTCTATGGTTACTCAAAGTGAAATTAATAGAGTACAAAGCTATCCCTTTATTAAACCACACATTTTTGTGTCATTAAAATACATAAATCTGATTATAAGAAAATTAAACACAAAATGATACAAAAAATGACATTCCTGAAGCTTGTACAATAATTTTATTACAAAATACATTACAATTTCATATTAAAATTTGGAGAATAAAATTTTATAGTACATTTACTTCTTTAGGCTCTTTTTATATCATGTCTTTGACCCAGTGTGTCAAAACACACAGCAAGCCACAGGAAGAGGGAAGACTAAAAGCATGACATATGCTATAATTACTATCTGGAAACGAGAACTGTTTGGACAGTTGGTATCCAGTTTGTGCATCTAATAAAGCTTGAACCATCAGCGATCGTCAAAGATTCAGTAGGGCTGTAAAAGTCTCATGTCTTTCTCAGTTACATTTGAGACGCCTACCACTCCTCTTCCCCGGTAATATATGCATAGTGACACTTCATCTCAATTGTACCATCATACTGCATTATCAAACCATGTCTTCCTGTATTACCAGCACTAGATGACCATTCTAAATTCCCCCCTTACCATTAAAAAATGACATCTCCCATTTGCTTTCCCTTACATGATATCCTTACAGGATTTTTTTTCCCCCTATAGTCATATTATTTGACTTAAAACACCCAAAACGTTTTAAAAGAGGTTTATGTGAAATGCATAAATTCCCCATAAATAAGCATAACATTATACAAAATTCACACAAGAAGTAGAATATTCCCAAGGCTGGAAAACAGCCCAGATAGACAAAGTTCCTGATCTCAAGAATTAGCAAGTCAGAAATTTTTTGTTACTTTTATACAAGGGATAAGAAGATTGTTTTGCTTTTACAGTAATCATATGAGACCATAAGAAATCAGCACTTCTGCCTTTAGAAACTTTTGCCTTTTACTGAGACTTTTTGTTATATTTGTTGATTAAATTTTTTACTTTAATTGTAGACTAGAAAAACCCAGTCTCCAGTTGGTTTGTGAAAAACATGGAAGTTTCCACTAACAACCATGAGAGACAAAAATCTCCATTTCTAAAAAAATCAAAACAAAACCCGCTCACTTTTTTCAATAATGTTTACTGCAAGAAATTTCCACGTAATTCTGCATCAGCTTCCTTACTTTACAGGCATGCTACTATCTTCTCACTGCCCTTAGCTTTGCCAAGCCCTTGAATTAAAATAAACACTCCCAAGGAGTTGTGAAACTAAATGCTACTCAAAACTTGAGACAGCAGTGTCAAAGCCACTTCCCAATAGTTCTGTAACTGCTGCTTGGGAAAACTTGAGCAGAAAACAAAATTAGCCCAATTATTATTATATGGAAAAATTATTTCTTCTGATGCCATTACATCCGTCCAACTCCAAATCACACTTAGTGAGGGAAAGGTGGACAGGTGGAAAAATCATGGGTTCCCCCCCACAACCCCTTCTCAGCAAGCAAAGAATAAAAGCCTCTGAGCAGAAAAATACAGATTTCCCTATCTTACAACAATCAGAAGCCAGGGAAGCAGGTATAGGAAAAACGGGCAAGGAAGAAGAATCAACTTGTAAAGACAGAAATAAACAGTCTGGGAATCCTGATTCAATACTTGAACCTTCTATGTTACTTCTATGATCCTTTTTATCAGCTGCAGTAACAGGAAATACCTATGACAGGAAAAGAGGCTGCAAAAACACCTGTATCTGCTACACAAAACTGTAATAGAAAAGAAAAACAAAGAAAAGAAACAACAATTACAGTTTGCTCATGCTTCTTAAGTCCAGTGTATGGTTGTCAACAACAGTCACAATAAACCTGACATGTTGTTAGACAAACCTACATAGCTGTATTTATGAAAGTGCTCCAAAAACTTCTGCAAAAAATAAAATAAAATGCACATTTTGCAGTCATCCACATGGAAGTTTCACCATGCATGCAAATTAAGAATTTACTTCTAAACTCTCCTAATGAATGAAACATCAAAATGGGACAGAAATATTCCCAAAACTTGTTCCAAATATTACATGCTGCCAATCAGTCACTTTATAACCCTAGCAGGAGTTGTCTTAAATTTTAGTCTTTTAGTTGAAGGCTAATACACTTTGACAAAACAACACATCTTTTACATTATGCCTCAAAATACATGTATTTCAAATATCCAGAGGCAGATTTGCTAATACATCCCACTTCAGGAATGAAAACCCAGAACTGAGTCTTGTCAAGGTGGTAAGTATTAAAACACAGTAAAAGAGCTTTCTATTTTTAATAGTACTTTTTTTCAAGACCTACTTATCAATTCCACGCTTTCAGAACACTGCTAATATGAAGATTTATTAGATTAAAAAAGCTTATTCTAGAAAAGTTTCTACAAACTATGCTTGTCAAGATATGATCTACTACTACAATTATACATTCTTAAACTTTGCTCTAGAATACTGGTACAACACAAGGAAAATATTGTGACAAAAAGTTAGTACACAATTGCTGAAGAAAAATTTAGTATGCTCTTCAATGAAGCCAAGAGCCTTTTTTTTTTTTCTGTTGCCTACAATTGTATCATTAAACACAGAGTAAAGCAGGCAAAGAGGAAATTAATTTCTAAGGAAAAGTCCTGAAGGCATCATTCCCTGGGTGGCAACAGATGTGATTCACAACAGAGCAGTAGAGGTTTTTTATTTTGCTTTTGAGAAGCAGATGCATTTCTTTCTGATCCTATATTACTAGATGGTAATTTGGACCAATACCAACAACCTAAAAAGGCCAAAAAAACCCAGGAAGAAAAATGTGAAGCGGAAGAATTAATAACGTTGTGAGAAAACAAGAGGCCTCAGTAACTTTCTATAAAATATGAGTGCTTCGAGCTATTTGCTTAAGAAGATAAAAAACCAGTGTAAATACGAACATTTTATGGAAACTTTAAGGGCGATCGGGCCCAAAGCTTTTAGTAATTAGACTGTTGGAAAAAATCTAGAGATGCAAATTCTTTCTGTGAACCCTGGAACAAAATATTACCCAGTATGGAATGCAAAAAAAACACAAAAAACCTCATGGTAAAGATATATAGAATATGTCTGCTCACTCACCTGCTTCATTTATGAACAAAAACAAAAACTCAAACCAAATACCATTACAACTAATTAAGAATGATGGCAAAGACATAAAGATACATTAATTCTTTGCTGGGCAGAAGGTAACAGTAGAGGTAACAGTTAACACAGAGATGAATAGCAGTAGCTATTCCCTGTGCACCTCCTGCCTCTCACAAGAACGGTAACAATGTCTAAGAGTGACAGCCATACTCATTAGGTACACACTGTATTTTCAGTCGATGGAAGTCCAACAGAAGCCAGAAAGTAAGGATTCCTTTGGCTGATCGACTCTGAATGCATGTCTGGGTGCTTCCTGTAAGATCTCTCCATAAAACCTTTCCATTCCTAGCCTTCTTTCCTCACTCTGCAACTTTAGTACTACTGAAATCATAGAGGCAGAGGAAGTGCAAGGACAACAGCATGAATATCCACCAAAATTAAGTTATTCCATCAGCATATTTTTAAATTGCTCTCTCTGTGATAGCTTACGTTGAACGGATAAAGACTCAATTAAAGTATACCTTAAAAGATTAATTTTCAGAAACAATTACTGACATTCATTGTTCTAAAACTACATCACACCAGACACATTTAATGAAAAAGCCCATATAAACCAACCTCTAGCACAAGGCCTTCCCAGAAAATCAAGAATCCCATTGCTCTATGCACGTGTTCAACTGCTGTATCTGTTAAGTATCTAATTCGGTCCAAACACCCACTAAAACGTTAATTACAGAACTCAAATACAAGAGTATGCATCAGTAAATAAGTGCACTTGGAAGACTGCGTTTGTTTTATCTGAATACTATGGTTGTTGTCATAAACAGCAGAAGGTTTGCCATCCCACTTCCTAAGCAACCAAAAAATTCAATAAATACTGCCAGATTTCTTTAGTTTTCTTTCATTAATAGAATCTTTTTGTAGCCTGGAGAGCATGGGATATCATGCTCAGCTGCCCTTGGAAAATGCTGGAAACCACCCTCCCTGGACTCCCCCCCCCAATAACTGACAACGCCTTTCTGTCAAACGTATGTGATTCAAGTCCAAACAACATGGCATTTTGGGTAATGGATGCTATAATTAAAACGTGAGTCCTAAAAAACCTGTTGTTTCAGAGGGTGTTTTTAGTAATGGCTTTGTTCTACATGAAGATAAAAACTCCCTAACAAAGGAATTAATGTATTGCTTTAATAGGCTGCACCCTGAGTTAAGTTTTAAAATTTATGAGTTCTCTGCAGCATTGTTCTTTAAACAATGGCATTGTCAAATGCAACCAGTGAGAAGATTAAAGTTCTCCCAGCAGATTAAGTACATATTATCTGTCCTCCTGTTTCAGCATCATTTGTTCATTTATCACATAATGTCTAGTATTTCTGGTCAGTGTCAATATGCTCTGCATCCTTGCAGTTAACAGATGTCTTCTCTTGTCGAACGAATTACTTTATGTTTCACGCACTGGTGGCCGCAGATGTGTCACTATAGCAACATCATTAATTTCAGATCTTACCGGAAACATGCACTCCAATCAAACCTAATTATACGACATTGCTTTCTTGTCCCACAATAAGGAAACTATAATGCAATTACTGGGATACTTCATTTTCTATTCTGCTGTGGCAAATGAGAGCGCCACTGTGATGGACGCTTCTTGTCAAAAAGCTTATTGATGAAGCACAAACCCAATTTACAATCATACAAAGAACTACCTTGCAATTATGTTAGCAATGCAACGCTCCTTAGATTCAACAATTATTTCCAGTGAAGCTTGGACTATAATATAAGATTTTTGCAGACAGTTCTTTGGATCCTTTTCATTTTCAATACTGAGGAAAACTTCACCTGTTTACATTTATCTAGAGCAGCCAAGCCCTTAAGTAGGCAGAAGAATAGAACCAACTGGTTTACATGACTAGAGCTGAAAATTCAGAGTACTGAAGCTAGCTCTCATGAACATCATGCAGTGCAATCATGGATTAACTGTACAGATTCTGTTCATTACTTAACAGTATGTTTCACATTTACAATAAAATACAAAATGAGACCAAATGTATTCAGGATAGGGAACTGGCAGCTGCTACTGATATACTTCGCTACATGTCTGCCCAGCATCTAAAATAGTTTAAAAGTTACAAGGCATTCAAGACTAATAAAATTGAGCAGTGATTCCCATTGGGATCTGAAGACTGTGGTCTGCATGGGCAGCCAGTGTTCCGAAGCTGGTGAGGTCTGCTGGGCTCCAGGCTTACCTTCACTTACATCAGCTTTCAGCTAACACTTGGATAAAAGTTCAGTGGGTGAGACTACGGACTGATAGTGCAAATAGTTTTGGAACTACTGTACCAGAACACTGTTTTATTTTCATTTTTACATCATTAATTTACAGATTCAGACCTTCCTTACGTGTACATAAACACATTCGCCAGTAAAAGCCATTTGAGTATTAAACCCCTTTAAAATAAGCACCAAAAAATCAAAACTATGCACCAAAACCAAACAACTAATAGAAACAAAACAGCTGCTTTTCTTTGCATATACAAGTTGATAAAATGTATCTTTTCAAAGCTTTATAGATGTAAAGCAATATTTTTGTTTCAAAAAATCCAGTATCAATTAATTTTATGTTGTAAAAAAAATTAAAGGAGAAAAACTTTGTTTTTAACTACTGTTGTATTAGTTTATATGTATCTGCTGTCCTTCTAGAAGTACAACTGCAGCAGCTTCCTCTTTTTTCTCCCAATAAACTTCTGTTCCTCGAACAGGATAGTAGATGCATACAGCTTGAGGAAAAGAAGATAGTACACTGATCCATGTGCCTCAGAACATAAACTAGTCACCAGGGTCAGAATATAATTCCTGCATTGTAGAGTGAATTGTTAGCATTTTATCTACCAAGATTCTTAAAATCTTCAGTGCAGTCCAAATGTAAGCAGAATGTCTCAACACTTGAATGGTATCTCAGGTTTGGTATAGGAAATGGATTCTCTATCAGAAAAGTTTAATAATGATACATTCTTTTTACTTACAAAGTAGTGCTTTAGGCAAATGAAATCTACTGCTCTGATTTGAAAATTCATTATTTTTAAACATACTTCCCTTTTTCTGCTGTAAATTACATATTTCAAGCCTTCAATGAGACCGCACTCTAAAAGTTACATAAATTATCATGATGAAGGGTGCAATTAACATCAATAAACAGTTTCAAATAGCATGCAAATCATTAGCTAACTGATATGAAACTATTTAAAAGAAGAATTGTTCACCTGCTTTGAAAAACTACCACACTATAATAAGCAATACACTTTTCTACATGCTAAGAAAGAAGGTGGCATTTTTCTGTGTTCTATGAAATAGAACAACAGCATTCAGAAGTGTACAGGATAACAAATGTACCTATAGAAAAAAAGTGGTTTGAAAATGTGACAATATACTAAATTTACATTTCATTTCAAAATATGCAGTAATGGAAGTGTTAAGCATGGGAGGAAACATGGAACTATTTCAAGCAGAAAGACATGTAAACTGTGTATTACACTTTCTGAACAGTATTAACAGCAGTCAACCCCTGGCCTCCCCCCAAACACTTTCTCACCATTTTGAATTGTATTTTACTTGAAAACACCAAAACATTTCTTCAGCTGTTCAATAAAAAATTTTCTCAATTCAGCTTCTTATAAAAATCTAGTATGTCTACCATAACTGATTTATTCAATCTCGGAAAGAATCAAGAAAGGAAAAGTAATGTATTAGCTGAAGAATTTAACTTATTAATTATGATATTTTCTGAAATAAACTTTAAAATTCCTTAAATACTTCTAGAAGTAAGAGCATTGTGAGACAGTAACAAGTTTCAGTCATAACAGCAGACAGCACAAGCTGCTACTTCTTCACACACTTACCTACCTCCTAATCCTGGTAAGGGCTGGGTTTTCCAGGATACCAGGCCAGGTACAGGTTACAGTGATGAAGGTAAAATCATACAGAACCTCTAGAACCGGTCTTTGTAACATAAAGAACAACTAACTTCATGGGGATTACAGGTAAGTTTGGAGGCTGATCCTACGACTTGTTCTGGAAATGACTTGCTCTCTCAAAGGCCACTGTTAACTGTTTACTATAATACAGTATTGCAGTAGAAATGAGGTGCAGAATAAGAAAGCATGCTGAGTGCTAATCCAGAGTCTTTTTAGAGTAAGATATGTCACTCGTGTTAATACTATCCTGTGTCCTGTAGCTATAGCAGGAGTGTCCCTGATGCAATAAATCACATTACTACCAAATACTGACTTTGACATTTTAGTAGCACCCTACCTAAGCCTATTTGCACTGGTACAAAGTCTTCAAGCATATGCTTAAAATTTTACTGAAAAATAAAAACCAGAAGTCTAACTCTGCTCTTACAGTAACATACTCAAATAGAGAATAAAGTTTAGAAATATTATAAAAAATGTATTTCAAAATTGTAACCTGATGTACCTGTTTTATCCGTTAGTAAATAAACTAACCGTCCCAATTCTTCTGGTATGGTGCTAGTTCGAACAACTGTTCCAGGAATGTTGCCATCTTTCATAATCATCCACCCATAGGCTGCCTTACCCATGTCCAAGTTCACACGTAAACTGCAAAGGAAATTTTTATCATAATTAGTGTGAATATTAGGCAAAGTGAAAGTTACAACCATAAAAACAAAACTAAAGCTCTTTTTAGGATACCTGAAAAACAAAAATTCTGAAGACTATAAGCAACAAAAATTTTGGAACACTTTTACTATGTGTTTCTAGAGTACATATCACACTAGAAATTTCAGGCTCCATCCCAGAGTTCTAGAAGCTACTACAATGCAAACAAATACAATACCATGTCTCCGGCATGGGGCAGACTGCAACACTTTGTGAAGATTCTTGACATAATTACATTGCTACACTTAAAGAGATGAGAATAGTGTATACACTTTATGAACTAGACAAGATCATTATTCGAGTCATAGTTGTTGCCTGTTAAAAAAATCCGAAACCCGTTTTCTTTATGATGTAGAAGTACAAATACTTCGGTACCTTTTCAAGTCACTATTTTTAAAAAGTTTAGGTTTTTTTTCTTTAGCAAAGCATAACTGTACTTGCCAACTTCTCTTTTCAAACACAACCAACCAACAATGTTGTTGTCCTTCCCAAAATGCAGTTACCGAGGCCATCTATTGCAAAAAGAGAGTAGTGACCAAGCAGTGAAATGTACCTCCAGCATGTGGGCTGGAGCTGCTCTGCCTGCAGCAATGTGGAACTTTTGGGTGTTAGAAACTGTAATTTGCAACAAGTTTTACTGATTATACATAGAAGGGCAAAATAAAACATCTTTTTTTTCCAGTTCACTTCTTGTCTGCATATGTATTTGTTAATATTTCCATATCTACATCAGACAAGAATTAATTGCACCTTGTATTCCCATGTTGTATTAAAAAAAGTCTTCACTCATGCTGGTCAGATGTTGGGGCCCTGGCTGTGCTGAAAGATTATGAGAAACTTTAGACTAAACATCAGGCAGCCGGAGGAACAGGGAAGGTTGTTCTCATGGGAACTAGTGAGGCTTTGCTATGTAGATTCAGGTAGTAAGGTAAACAGGACAGGGAGTCAGATAAAGGGCTTAAAGTAGTGACCAATCAAAAGGGGATTGGGGATGCGTGAACAATGTATATTAACCAATTAAGAGCTTTACTTTGCTGGATGGACAGCCTGCACACTGTCCTGAGATTATATAATCTGCACGCAGCTAAATAAACTTGGACTGAACTAACATCACATTGGTGTGCAGTATTCATTCCCGGCTCGCCAAGGATATGGACCACGGCAGTCAGAGATAACGTTAATCACATTGCTCTGGCCCAAGTTATATGTTCCAACTGAGAACTCCATGCAATCTTGTTCTAAAACTTTAAAATGCTACTTTCCATTCAGATTTATTTCTAAGTACCACGTTCCTGCTATCATGTCAGAGGAATGGTAACTAAGAAACAGGCACATGTTCATTTCTGTTGACTCTGCTTTAACAGAAATACAGACAAAACAGCTAGGAACATGGCTACATGAACTACCTGTGGCTAATTCACCCAGGGCACAGGACTTAGTCCCAAGTTCAGTAACAGGTTTACAGTAACATGACTCCTAAAACTGTTGAAAAGTATATATCAAGGTCGAAACACTGCACTTCAAATCTTTTGTAAGAGAAGTGCTGCTTTACAGCATAACCAAAACAGCAGTCATGAAGTTTTCACCTATCCACTTGCAATTACAGCAAGAGAGTGATTGTGAATTACCTGAGGCAACAGTGGAAGAAACAGTGAGTCACAAACTGCAATATCCCATACAGAGATGCATTTAACTAGAAATATGAGAAGATCGAAGTCTCAACACAATGAAAAAATTCAGTTTATTCTATATCCTCTCCAGCAAAAGACAACGCATGTTCCAGCACAAAAACACACAACAGACAGAGCACTCTACCAGGTTATTTTTCTTAAAAATGTTACAGTATAACAAGGAGAATATATTGGAAGTTACTTGCCTTACTGGCTAAATACAGTTTTACTCAATCCAGAAGCAGTACTGAGCAACCAGTACTTGCATTATGTACATGTTCTAACTTGCACAGTTAGAAAAAATGTAAGAAACAATATATCACACTTCACACCAAAATACATATTAGTCAACAGAAGAAACAGCAAAAGATTTACACTTCTTAAGGACAACCTGCTAGTTAGCCAGTTAAGTACAAAGGATGCTGTCTAGCTTGAGAGGAGAAAGAGAAGCACACTTATGTTACTTCAGAACAGCTAGACATCTGCTTTAGCTAGGAGTAAGTGGAGTTAAGTGAAGGATGAAAGCCACTCATCACCCCACTTCAATGAGGCATTTGGCTATAAACACATTTTTTTCTGCCTGGCCTACTGGAGCAGGAATTCTACAATAAAAGCTATTTAAGAGCTCCAATCTCAGGTACCTGGCACACAAAGAGAGAAATCCACATGGCTGCTCTACCAATGGAGACCTACAAAGTCATCCAGAGAGAAGAAAATGCATCCATAAGGTTAAATCAGAAAAGTCACTCAAAGCTTAAGTACACTTAATATTTTTACTTACATCTTCTATAAGCATGTGTATTACCTGGTTTAGATATTCTGAACACTTTCTACATGCTTTTAATTGTAATCTCAAATATGATTTAAAGGTAAGGAGGAATAAAAAACAACCCAGCTTCTCCTGCTGACCGTTGAGAAGAAATTCGTACTTCAAAGCACTAAGGCACTTTAGAAGTTACCCTAGCTTTCCAGCATGCACTGCTGAATGGATCAGTGTACTCCTTCACGCTGATGCAACTAACAGAACACTGACACTACCGATCTCCAGAGAAGTAACATCTCCCCAGTGATTAGTACAGTCCAAGACAGCTTTCTGGAACACAGAGATACAGTAGGTACATGCTTGAATTGTTAAGATGAATAAAGAATTAAACAGAAATAAACCAAAATAAAAGAGGGTTATAGATGAATTGTTAGTATTAATTCTAAACTTTGTACATTTCATCCTGCTCTGACTTCCTTCACTTGGTGCTTGCGTCTTAAGAGGAAATTTTTGCCTTTGAAATCATGGTAGTTATCAGCTAGCACATTCTGGGCACTGCCGTAACACTAAAAATGATCGCAGTTTATCAACACTGAGTTTGCTTTCAAAATAGAATCTCTCCAATAGAGCTTCACAGGAATAGATGGAGATACTTGACTGAAAAGTCTAAGAATTTTTACACACACAAAAAAGGATACTAAGCTTACCGAACACCAAACCACTTTCAGTGCCTCAGAACACTACCATTTGTCATAAATCCTTCGCATATTTTATGAAGCCTCATTTTATAACAAAAAAAAAATAATTAAACTCACCAGATTTTAAATCCTTCTCAATTTCATTCATCATTAAAAGACATCTAAATCATTACTGGAAATGTACAGAACAGCCTATGTAGCATCAACACACTGCTGCATCAGTCACACTGATTTCAGCAACCCAATTAACATGCAATCTTTAGACACAGTATGTTAATACAGGTATCTGAAGGCTGTTGCAGAGAACGGGAATATTGAGTGAGTGTAACAGGGTAGAGTTTCTTGTCTCTCAACCTCAGGACTAGTTGTTACTCTAGAGCAGGCAAACCCAAGGCAACTTTTATCCAACTTAAGTATTTATTCCATTGAGAGGCATTCCTCTACAATTAAGCTTCAGAACGAAACAGTAACAGTATTTTAGAATCCACACCGCTTTTTACTACAAGTTCAAACCAAATACTTTTGCTTTTATTCCCTCAAAAACATCAGTAGTGGTTTAGGTTAAGCAAACTCATATTTACAGGACTTCTAGATTTTATTTTTTCCCAACGGGTAATGACATTAGGTCCCCTTGTAAAGATTTCTGATTGATTTTGTTTGTTTGTTTGTTTTTGCTAAAATGAACAAATTTGGTAATAAGCAAGGGCCTTCATTGAGAAAGTTACAGACAAATACATTTAGAAACTCCAGAAACATCCTGCATTTCACGACTCAGTGAAAAGCAATCAAGACCTAATGAAGTTAGCAAAGACTATTTTATAAACAAAGTGATTCTGTGCCTAATAAAAATCAAGTATGAATTTAAATCAAAATTGTACAATAATTTTGTTTGAGCTGCGGTGGGCAGGAAAAACTTCCTGAGCAGTTCTCTATGCAAGCAGAAATTTCACAGCAAAAAACAAAGCTCTGTTAAAACTCCAGATAGAGTATGAGTACCCATACTGGTAACCAATTTTTAAACTAAAGCAGTAATTGAGATGTAGCCTTTTTCTTTTCAGGACTTCTTTCTAACTGAAATACTGAATAGCATATTTGGGTCACATTACTATCCAAAATAGTATCCAATCCCTTATGGCTATACCCCCTAACTCTCTCATATGGCTGCTCAAAACAGCCATAAACTATACACACACATACACATTATTTACAATCTAGAAAACAAAAAGGAATAATTTAAAAATTACTGGTCAAGAAACAACCAGAAGTGTTTTAATTTCAACATGCCTAGAAAGCTGTATCTTCAGAGAAAGCAATTTTTGGAGCCTATAACTCCTATTAATTGGGACTAACAAAGAAAAATAGAACAGAAGTTACTTCTTTGAAACACAATATTCTACCAAAATCCAAATTAAAAAAGAAACACAAACAACCCATAGCATAACCCTCTAATTTCCCCTAATTCGATTCTCTCATATTTAATCTGGGGAGGAAATTTGTATTCCTTTTTTGTTTTGACCACTATATACATATTTATTTAGTTTTCTCTGCTGTCTGTCTGATTCTCCTGAGAAGAGCCTCTGTGCTCTTTATGCTTCAGAATTGGTCTCACTAGTTCTCTTGGACTATTTTTTCTAGATTTTTGTCTATTACAGAAGCATAGAAAGGAAATTAAAGCAGGTACACATAGCACTTTACACAAAACACAGGCAACGAATGCAACTTTCAAAGATAACTCAGTTCTACAGGTTTATGCTGTAGAAAATAAAAAGATGTGTGGCAAAAAAAAATGTGCATCAACCCTGCATTGCTAACTGTGTAACTGTGGCACATAAAGTTTTCCAAGGGCCACATTCAACCTTGGTACAGATAATTAGATATTGTAACACAGGTAGAAGTTAAAACCTCAGGAGGTAATGAGAAAATTAATCTATTAATTTCTTATATGCTGAAAAGACAGCTGAGTGCATCAAATGAGCACCTTGGCAGAAGAGATGCAGCATATGCAGCTCAGAATAACTATTAAAAATATTTGTTATTTTCACATTTATCAGGCTAGATGCCTTCTTTCACTAAGCTTTTTATACAACTGCAACAATGTTGAAATTAGATGTCTAATATAAATAATTTTGAAACATTAACGTTTCTAGTGTATTCTAAACAAATTTGCCATGACTTACTGTAGTACTTATTAAATTAGAAACAGAAAAGCAACTAGAAATAATTAGGCAATGTTGTAAACTTAGAAAGGAAAAAGATCTACTGCAATAGAGGAGTTTAAAAATAACTTTTTCTTTAAACTGATTGTGCTTTCTCTATGTAACATGAACATCAGACATAACAAAAGCACAAACCTAGCTCAGGCAGTAGTAGAACAACATACTGGGCAGGGTAAGACTTACTCTTAGCATGCGAGAGACACATCATAGCTCCTGTTGCATGAAGAAGTCAAAAGTAAGTTGTAAAATATCCAGCAGCTTTATAAGATATTTTTCAGTTTCTATACAGACTGCATTATATATCATGGTACGGCACAGAAGCACAATACTCATTTTTAACGATTGTTTAAAAATCTTTATGAGTAGCTCTTTAGCAAACTATAACTGAAAGCTTTGCATAATATATCTAATATATATTCTGCCTGAATATGTGAGATTACATGTACTGGTAATTTCACATATATATGTTTTACAGATAAGAGCTCCAACATGGACAGCACAAACTACAGTATGTTTGAAAGCAGCATGGCTGCTTGGTGCTGCTGGATAGATGCTACAGTCCTGCATAGGTGTGAGCTCCCTGAACCTCCTGAATACACAGAAGCATATTGAATAAAATGTCCTTTTCCATATTTGTATGATCCAGGATTTGATTTTTATATTAATGATTTTCACCGGGGTCACAGGCTCAGTGGACAAGGGGAGAGCAACTAACATAATCTATCCAGACTTATGCAAAGCATCCAACACTGTCCCACATGAAATCCTCATCTCTGAACTGGAAAGATGGATTCCATGGATGGACCACTTGGTGGATCAGGAACTGGCTGGATGGTTGCACTCAAAGAATTGTGGTCAACAGCTCAATGTCCAGATGGAGACCAGCAATAAGTGGAGTTCCTCAGAGATTTGTACTGGGACTGTCAATATCTGTGCAACATGAACAGTGGAATTGAGTGCATCCTCAGCAAGTCTGATGATGACACCAAGCTGTGTGGTTATGGTTGAGCTGTTGGAGGGAAAGGAGGCCATTCAGAGGGACCTTGACAGGGTTGAGAGGTGGGCCCGTGCCAATCTCATGAAGTTCAACAAGGCCAAGTGCAAGGTCCTGCACCTGGGTTAGGGCAAACCCATGCACAAATACAGATTGTGTGGAGAATGGACTGAGAACAGCTCTGAGGAGAAGGACTTGGGGAGGGGGTGATGGGGCACAGGAAGCTCAACATGAGTCAGCAGTGGGTGCCTGCAGTCAGAAGGCCAACCACATCCTGGGCTGCATCAAAAGCAGCATGGGCAACCCCATGCACAAGTACAGGTTGTGTGGAGAATGGACTGAGAATAGCTCTGAGAAGAAAGACTGTGGGGTATTGGTTGATGAGAAGCTTGGCAGGAGCTGGCAATGTGCACTTGCAGCCCAGAAAGCCAACAGTGTCCTGGGCTGCATCAAAAGCAGTGTAGCCAACAGGTCAAGGGAGGTGATTCTCCTCCTGTACTCTGCTCTCAGGAGACCCCACCTAAAGTACTGCGTTCAGTTCTGGAGCCCCCAACATAAGAAGGACATGGAGCTGTTGGAGAGAGTCCAGAGTGGGGCTACCAAGATGACCAGAGGGCTGGAGCACCTCTCCTATGTAAACAGGCTGAGAGAGTTGGGCTTTTTCAGCCTGGAGAAGAAAAGTCTCTGGAGAGACCTCATAGCAGCCTTCCAGTACCTGAAGGAGGCCTGCAGGAAAGCTGGGGAGGGTCTGTTTACAAGGATTTGTAGTGATAGAACAAGGGGCTATGGCTTTAAATCAGAAGAAGGGAGATTTAGGTTAGCCATTAGAAGGAAATTCTTTAGTGTGAGGGTGGTGAGACACTGGAACAGGTTGCCCAGGAAGGTAGTTGATGCCTTATCTGTGGAAGTGTTCAGGGACAGGCTGCATGGGGCTTTGAGCAACCTGGTCTGGTGGGAGGTGTCGCTGCCCACGTTAGGTGGGTTGGAACTAGATGTTCTTTAAGGTCCCTTCTAACCAGAACCATTCTGTAATTTTGTAATTTAGTTTTGGACAGTCTGTCAAGGAGTTGCTTTCTATCCTCCTTCCCCAGTAAATTTTAAGAAATTCAGATATATTAACTTTGTAGGAAAGTAAATTGCAAAAGGAGGCTCTCTGGGCCATGCTTCTTCTGTAAGAGAGAAAGAAATGACAACTACAGAAGATCCATTTTTAAGGGCTGAACATTTCTAAGGGTGTTGGGCTGTTCAAAACATTTTGTGTGTAATGATTCTAACTTAAAAAAATTTAAGAGCTGCACTAAGCTTTGAATGTTTGCTTACTACTACTTTTGGTCCATTTTTCCTGATTCCTGTACACTACAGAATGTGTGCAAGGTTATGGGCTGGGTTTTTTTGGGAAGGGAGTGGGAAAGGAATGGGGTTGGTTGCAGGGGTAATTTTTTGTCATTGTTGTGTTGGGGTTTTTTAAAGCTACCTTATACTTCTGAAGTCTTATATACCCCACAGTAATACACTTCGCAGAGTGAAGTAATATAGATCTAGACAAGTATTTAGGATACAGTTCAATCACCAGGAATTAGTTGCTCCCCAAAGCAAAATCAAGTTCCTCTTCCAATTAATTATAGGAGAGGCTGCACAGAGATCAGTTAAACTCTGCTAACAGTTAACTTCTCCTGATGATGATCTTCATCAAACAGCTGGCCATGGAAAGTAATTTTTATTGCGTACCTGGAATTTCCCTTGCTCTGCAAACCAAAAGCGAAACACAACTGCAAAAAAGTTCTGTATTTAGACACTTCCTGAACTCCCTGAAACCATCAATCAACATATTTAATGCATGCATGAGTTCAGATATGCTTTGTCTCTACCAGTCAATCCTAATGTCCCACAGTCACTTCCTTCACCTGTGGGAAGTTCATTATTTCTCCATATGCCTGTTTTAAAATAATGAGAAGGCACAACACCTGGTTGTTCAGTACTACTAGTCTTATACTTTTCATTTCCAAGAGTTTACACTCCAAAGAATAACTCAATTCCGTGCTTAACATCCAGATGAGATAAAGAGAAGTGTAGTTATATGTTAACATTGGCATGACTGGAGATGTCAATTTTGCTGACAGTGTGGGAAGCGACCTATCTTATCTATTTGAAAAGCCTTGGCAGTCGGGCAAAGCCTGCACTGACTGGAAAAGGGGAAACATCCCCCATTTTCAAAAAGGGAAAAAAGGAAGACCAGGGGAACTACAGGCCAGTTAGTCTCACCTTGGTGCTGGAAAAGGTCATGGAGCAGATACTCCTGAAGGCTCTGCTAAGGCATGCAGAAAACCAAGGGGTGACTGGTGACAGCCAACACAGCTTCACCAAGGGCAAATCCTGCCTGACTAATGTGGTGGCCTTCTACAATGGGGTCATGGCATTGGTGGACGCTCCATCCCTGGAAGTGTTCAAAGCCAGGTTGGATGGGGCTCTGAGCAACTTAATCTAGTTGGAGGTGGCCCTGCCCACGGAGGAAGGTTGGATCTAGGTGATCTTTAAGGTCCCTTCCAACCCAATTCATTCTATGATTCTATGATCCTGTATGCAAATAATCTGAGTTCAAGAAAATTTAGTATATAAATAGATAAACCTCTCGAGAGAAAAGGATTTTCTGACAGATTCCCGTCTTATCTTCCATAGAGTAACTACATGGTCCATCTCAGAACTAAACCAATCACATTCTCTAATACTTCCACTTCCTGTATTATCTCCCACAAACAACTGCAAAATGGCATTAGGTGTAAGAATGGAAAAGAACTATTCCACTAGTCCACTAAACAAGTTGAGTTGAAAATGAGCTGCACAATCAACATGTTTTTCAGTGGCCTATGTTGAATTGTCAATATAAAGTCAAATTTACTTAACACTACCTGTATGTTCTTAATCCTCTTGTATCCGGTAACAAAGATTTATCTGTCTTACAAACATGTTAGTAACTTTTGGCTTAGTATGTTTATTACAGAAGAACACAGTGACTGTAAAATAAAAAAAACAAGGGCCAGTTAAACAGAAACTGTTCTAAGGTGACCAGTTTCTAGAATGAGATCTCCTCAACTTCCCAGCAGATTTGCTGGAACCTTCTCCAACTTCTCAACAGAATCAGTTGCTCTTGCAACACAAAAGCAGTATAAAAATACAAGACCTTTAAGCTATAAAACCTTAACACTGGTACTTCCTGAATACCAAATTGGTCAAATACGATGGAGTACCCTTCTCATAGGCATGTACTTAAATAATGTGAACAAAGTAACACATAAGTCATGTCACCTTAGATTAAAATGCCTAGTGCAATCCTCCCATTTTTTCTGTATACTACATGAATTTAAATATCGTGTGCAAACCTGAGGGGAGAGGTCTTAAACCTATCTATAGTTTAGTTGCTACTAACTCTGTGGCTAGCCACCCGGTTTAGTGAATGATGT
Organism: Chaetura pelagica; assembly: GCF_000747805.2. Taxonomy (NCBI): domain Eukaryota; kingdom Metazoa; phylum Chordata; class Aves; order Apodiformes; family Apodidae; genus Chaetura; species Chaetura pelagica. The sequence continues at coordinate 941,660 of NW_009952480.1, read as the reverse complement.
ACCTCAAACTGAAGGTCTCCAGAGATAATCTAAAATTAACCATCACCTTAATCTAAACATTGGATACTTTAACAAGAGAGAGTTTTTCTATTTTGCACAGGCAATATCCATTCAAGAAAAAAAAAAGTAAAAAATTCAGAGTCAGTGTTCTCACTTCTGTGTCCACTGAAGACTTGGTTACACACAGGGATAATATTTCCTGTTCCAGTTTATCTGCAATTTGAATATAGAGTACTCATGCTTAGTGAATTAATTCAGGGCATGTCTACTTGGTTACACATGTTAAAAGTCCTCTCATTGTAGATGCTCACCTATATTATTCAGCCATTCAATTTGATCACTGTTGTAGTAAAAAGTCTGTATTTTAACCGGAGAAATGGAAAACTTTCAGTATTTAAAGCACTAAAAATAAAATTAAGAAACATAGCTAATATTTCATTTAAATATGTCACCTAAACCCACATTCTCAAATATACCGAGATTGTATCCCTATTAATACTTTTTTGCTGGTAAAGGATTAGATACCCTGATTACTCCAGGAAGATGAACACCATACAAAAAAAGACAACAGTATTGTTTTCCGTACAGTGATCCCTCAAGAATCAGCAGATTTTTTGGCACCTTCTCCTTCAGCTTCCTGGTAAGATCAATTTCCTTGGCAATGAGAAGCAAGTATAAATTTCAAGAAAGCCACATTCAGTGAAATTAGACATCTGTGTTTTTCTTTTATTCTTACACATACCTGATTGGGATGATATAGGAAAACAGGAGGAGGAACCGGAAAAGGTTGCGATACCACGGGCCTACAAATCCTTGTAGAGTTACCATCACAACTGATAGTGCAACTAAAGCCAAAAACAGGGCTTTGGTCAGTTGATTCAACTCCAGATCCAGAAGGCCAACCTAGAGGAAGAAGTATAAATCAAGTGAGTAATAACTTTTTCTTAAATGTCACTTTTGCAAACAATTAGCCATTATTGGCTTTTTATTCCTACCTATTAAAAATCCACGTTCTTTTAAACAATTAACTACATTTGGACAAGTGAATTAAGTATTGTTCCTCTGCTTACATGCAGTAGATGTTCCGTGGTAATATCTAGTAAAAATTCCCAGAACCAGTGTGAACTGTCCCAGGCAGGTCTTTTGAATACCTTTATGTCTGTTACATCCCTCCACCACTTCCTAATCCAGGATATGAACACAGGAGGGCAAGGAGAAAGGCAAGTAAAGATAATAAAATACAAAGGAATAATCTTCTTTTGTCACACATGCAACAAAAATACTGATTCTGTGTATTGTATTTGTAGCACAGCCATTGCTCATTTACTCCTAGAAGACCAAAAACTTGTTAGATTCAAAAAACAATGGACAAAAGTGACAGAGCTACATTCTCATTCATATAACTAGTGTACTGTAATTTGTAACTATACTACCATACCAGTCTGTAAATCCTAACTAATTTCATAGAAATAATTTCTAATTCTCTGAAGCTTTCAGTTATTATTGAATAGAAAAGATAATTAGTCAAGTGGAATATCCATTTTCAGACCAAAACAGTGAAACAGAGCTTCAATTTTTTGTGAGTTAAAAGGTATGTGATATCAAAACATTTCAGCAAGAACACTGAGAGGCTATCTTTCATCCACTGTTTCTCAAGAAAAAATATTTTTAAGCTATGTAACTAAGACTCTCACCATTTCAATAATGTATGCTGTAAGCTAAGTATTTATACTCCACTTTTTGGGATGCTCTTGCAGTCAGTAAAATATGTGGGAAAATTATGTTAGGAAGAGTTTCCTAGGCCCCATCAGATGCCCCTTTTATCTCCAAGTCCTGCCAGTAAGACCAGTCAAACATAACACTTCCTGAGATAACAAACAGTCTGTAAAAGAAACATTTTAAATATAGTTCTTAAAAATTCCAGCAATCTTGCTTACACATGGTCTGTCCCTTCCCTAGAGAACCAGGCAGCTGAAGACCACAGCGGCTGATTTATCAGCTGCATTTAAAAAGCAGCACAACGAGGACAAATATCTTGCAATTTCCGCTGGTTCAACTACTACATAGTTTATGCTTGAATTATTGAGAAAAATAGGTTTTTGGATTAAAATTAAGAAAAATTAAGCCAGGGAAGTAGAGCATGTTTCAAAGACCAGATCTTTTTACGTTGACAAAGGCAGCCTAAGTTTCAGGCCTCGCTGAGGATCAGATGAAGTCATTATTCATTCAGTCAGGGAAAAAAGACTCAATTACCTCAACCTAAAGATGCTATCAATGAATGCAAAGTGCATATTTTACTCTATTCATCCAAATCCCATTAAAAAGTGAAAGGAATGATTTAATCTGGCCTTCTAGAGTTGGCCTTTTTTTGTAATAAAATAAAGAATCACTGTCTTGCAATATGCATAACCACTACCTCACACTTTTTTTTTCCTACATCACAGTAGTGAAAGCCTGTATCTCCTCTCAGCCTCCCCCCTACACTCCTTGTAAAAACCCCACCCCAGAATAGAAATGAATAAAGAGCTTCTTTGGAAAGAATGCCACTTTCTGGACAGAAACATTAAATTTAGTCCACTGCACACTGATATGTAGCCAATTCAAAGCATTAACACCTTTCTAACTGATGAAGACAGATGTGAATTTAAGTTTGGAATACAACAAAAATGTTTTCAGAGAAGTATTAAGAGAATAAAAAAGCTGATGATGAAAAATTTTCACAAGATACATCTCTTGCTTAAGAATATTTAGTTTCTTCCTGCTAATGTTATACTTTCTAATACAGATCACATTACTGGCCATAGTCAATTTTAAAGTTTTCATTTACTGTAACTGAAAGGAGTTACAAAACCCTACAACTTAAGAAGGCAGACAAAGAAAGTTTTAAAAGAAATGCATTCTCCATTCCTTAAAAATTAGTTACTATAATGTACCAATATATACTTAATTAGTTTAATTCTGTGACTTTCCACTTAATCAACTTCTGCACTCAAACTAATGAAATGCTGTTGAATTGTGCAGATACATTTAATATAGAAATTCACTAACATCCTCTAAAATTCATCTGAATATTGGAAAAATAAGTAAACAACTTTAACTGCATTATGATTTTATCAAAGCATTTGTAAAACATACCATCTTAAGAAAGTGACTTCTGTCCTTTTGCAAATAATCATAACCAGAATAATGAGACTGTGAGAAATAGGTAAGTTAAGAATTGGATTAATTTTTCACATTTAGTGCTATTTCTAGTATCAAAAAAGCAAATTTTCTTTTACTTGTCATAATATTTGTTCTATTTGAAACAACTGTGTTAACAAAATTAAACACACCACTGGAAATGTTAGTCTCCAAGGGAAAATTTGTATGTAATGTCTAAGACAAACACAATAGTTTTGCAAAGGGGCTGTTCTACGATAATGAACTCAATAATTGACTCTATAATCTAAAATGCTACTAATGGCAACAACTGCAAATCCATTTAGCTCCTCTTTAATTTATGCGCAAACTTTTAAATAGCTAATGGTTCTCAGTAAAATAATGGCTTATACCATTAATAAAAAGTATGTCATTGTCTACTTACACCAAAAAAGCTCAAAACTTTAGAAAATGCTTCACTTTTGAATGAGAGCATGATTAAAGGTCTAAACTTCACATTTTGGACCAGAAGGTGTAAGTCATTACATTATGAAAAAATCTTACTTAGCAAAAGCCAAAAGCATCAAAAAAATCTGACTACTGCAGTAAAACATGAACAGCAATGTTGCTACTGCTGCCCTAGATGCTTAACTTTTGGGAATGATTATCCTCTGAAACTACTGTTGTTGTAATAGAACAATTATAACATTATCAAAAACATATTACTTGGAAGCCAAGAATTTTTTTAAATGCTAGGATAATAAAGTGTGAAATTTGATAATTAAATGTTGCATAATGGTAAGGATTTCTCTAAATAGCCTACTGCAGTCATTTTTTATTTAACTACAGTTTAAAGTGCATTAGAAATAACTGCTCATGAATAGCCTTTTCTAAGCATCTTTAATACTGGTGAAGTATTAAGGTGCTACCTTAGGAGAGAGTTCCCCCCACTCCCAACCAAATTCCTCCATGAAGGTAATTATATTTCAGTAATCAGTCTGGTTCTGCACTGACAAACACCACATTGACTACAATGAAATTTCATGGAATGCATGTTTGAGAGACTTTTGTTTTAATTTGCATGACAAAAATAAAAATTTTCCTGCCTATACTTAAAATACACTCTGAACTTAACTTTATTAAACCTTGAGCACTAGTCAATGTTTTCACTAATTCTAGCCTAAAATTAGATGTAACAGCTATGCAAGCATTAAAGTAAGTATTTAAAATTACTACAATTCAAATAGTGTATCTTCTTTGGGCTGACAAAGGCAAGTTTCACCTAAGAAAAATTATTCATGGCATTTCATAATTTACAAAAAAAAATAATATTTATATAGGCTACTACATCCAGCTAGCTGCATATAAATGAATCCTTATGGCTTTTTTTAATGATCTGTTAAACCTTTCCTATTGAACCTTTGAACAACAGATTATTAATCTGTGTTTAAAGGCAACAGACATATCATTCTCTGTTTACATTAATCCTTGACACTAAAGACATGTACAGCAACTCCAAAATATCTACATTTTTATTCTTTGTTAAGTCTCCTATTCTCATGTTATTCCTGTGATTCAAATTTTTGACTGCCCAGCAATCCAGGTAACCACACTGAGCTAATGTAACTATGAATCAAAACCACCAAAGCAAGTAAATTCAAGTTGAGAAAGCTTCTCTCCTTAATTCACTCTACTCCATAATGGTCTGACAAGTATGTTTCTTTACAAGCCTGTCTTGATTAACTTAAACCCTACCAAATCTTGCATAGGTAGAAAAAGCAAACAAAATATAGCAAAGACCAACAATGACAAACCTTTAAAACATTTTCTGAAGTACTAAAAACAAATTACATGTTTTATTTATTTTAGAGTTAGGGCAATAATGGCAGTGGTGCATGGGGGGTTCTACTTGATTTAGTAAAGCTAAAATAAACTTCAGTTACTCAGTCCACTCAAGAGACGTTATACAAAAGTAACAACCAAAAAATAGTCTATTTATTAATTTTCTGTAACACTTTCTGTATTTCCTTTGGCAAAAAAAAGTATGTATCTTTCACACTAACTATAATGCAAGTGATGTATTAAGCATTATAATAACATTGCACTTTATCGAACTGAGTTACTTCTACACTGATTCCAAGAAACATTTTTAGATATTTAGCATTAACTGTAGCTTCAAAAAAATTATAATTCTTTGACTATTCTTTAAAAAAATAGCCCACACCCAAAACATAAGCATTTAAAACAACAGAAATATTTTAAAACTCAAGAAGAAATACATGGCTATTGACTATTTTGACGTGTACTGCAAAAAAGAGTTTTAAAACCTCTTAAAGCCAAAGTTTATTACACTTTCAAATTACTCTTCTGACTTGCCTGTTCTTACTTCAACAAGCTGTTCATAACTACATATAACCCTGTTTGAAATAATCACTTCAGAAACAAAATTCCCTCTTGTAGCTAGTAATATCTGTCATGATAAAAGAAAATGAAAACTTAAAATATTTTTTCTTTCTCTTTTACTTGTCCATTTTATACTTTTATATTGCCTTTTCCAGACTCAACTTCATCTCAGTTTCAACAGTCAAAGTGAAACTTCAAAGTCCTCTCCAGGTTTTTAGAGGTGCTTAGTCCTCTCTAGTTATTCTACTACAATAAAAACTGTAATTGTGCTATGTTCACTACTTTACTTAAATAGTGGACTCAATTGCTTTAAGTGAGACACTCAAAATTACCAGTACTGACCAATTTCATAACCTTCTTAAGAACACCTATTTTTCAATTTTGTCCCAATTCATCATCATGCCAACAATTTACTCTAGGTATAGTAAAATACTATGTTTCAAAAGATCAAAATGAGAGAGTTCTTGATACCTCGTTGATGAGAAATCTAATTTTCGTTAGCACTTTTGCAGTTTACTATCCCACTGTCTCTGAGTATCCATCCATTTGATGCCTTTTTTTAGAACCAGTCATTACCTATAACAATGAACCCAAATCGCAGATGCTTGCCTCTGCCTTATTTCTCTACTTTGGCTGAAGGCTACAAAGGAGTCTTGTGGCAAAGTTCTTGTTAAAGAAATGCCATGTATACTTTGGTCAGCAGAGGGTGCTCAAGACTGGTGTTAGCTCTTGTTTTCCAAAGCTCCGTGTCAGTAATGAAGTTCTAAGCACAGCACTGTACCCTTACAGAGCAACCTGTATTTCTGTAAGATATTCCTCCTCTGACTGCATTTACCTCATTTAGTTTGAAATGTTCAGTTACACTTCATACACCTAAATCCTTACACTAAAATAACTCACAGAGGATATTAAGGAACTGAAAATTTTAACGGCTTCTTAATCCATACAGGGATTGTGCCATATTAGTAACTTACCCTCCTCCTACTAGGAGGTATCAATCAAAAACATTTTCCAAAGACTACCCATTAATTTAGAATAATTACTTCAAAAATTTTAACTACTGGTGACTTCAACAACCAAAAGCATTCACACGGCAAAACTCTGAAGGCATACATTTTTAAAAAGAATAATAAAAAAAACAGCAACAGAACAACTGAAGCACACAAGAGTTCATACAGAAGACATTCAGAGTTTCTAAGTGCTCACATCATCTGATGAAAATTGGTAATGGAATTCTGAGGGGAAAAAAGACCAGGATTTAAAGATGTTTGATTTTACACGGGAACACAATCTTCAAATTTATATTTAATCTGTAACTTTTACAAATGCCTGTTGTATCTTCTTTAAGCTTGATCATCACCAGCTTCAACTCAAGACCCTTCTAGCACACTGTCATGTAATGAGTTCTTTTTAACAATCAGAAGACAGAAGAAGGAGCTTTACACATTATGTGCCATTATTAAAACACACTCAATGGAGATGGCATTTTTTCAAGTCTAAACAGATTAAAAACAACCACAGTTTATTCTCTCACAAATTAAAATAATCTTTGCCGAACTAAGCGCAAAACCAGCATATGAACAGTTCTCAAAGTTCTTACTGTGTATAAAAAATTGTGCTATATGCATAAAAAGTAAATGAAATAGCTCAGTAAGAGGCACTATTTCCTTCAAGAAAAATGATTATAAAAGGGACCTAAGAAACTGATAGCAACAACTAGCTTTTTCATCTGTGGAAACTTGCAGCTGACTAGTCTAAATAACTTCTCCATCTAAAAGCTGCATGCACTTTTGTCACTGTAAAGACCTAATTGTTTTATTTAGATGTCACATTGAATGTTCAGCAAGATTTCATAAATGGCATGAAAACGTTGCAGCTTTTTCAAAGACATATTTGAAATTAAACAAACATTTGAAATAATGCATTTAAAGAAATACAACATTTGCTTACTCTATGTTAAAAACAAGGTGTTAGTAACTCACCTTCCCATAGACTAAATGAAGCTGTTAGCAGAGATTAATATAGTTTTTAAAAAGTTTATATTCCAGTAGGATTAGGGGGAGAGAGGTCAGAGCTAAGGTTAGCAAAATACACATGGCAATTTTTTCATTAGGAATTAATCTAAAGAAATTAAGGCAAAGACCCATGAAATTTAAGCCTGTTTAAAGTCATACCATTTCCTTTCATCCTGAATCAACAGAAAGCTTAAGGACGGTTAAAAGGTGGGGTTCCTTCTTCTATCTTACTGACCATTAAATTGAGAAGCGCATTCGAAAATTTCTTTCCATGTAAATTACAGACATTTTATTACATTTGAATTTGCTATTTTAGAAGTTACAAGGAAGTTCATAAAAAACAAAACACTACTGGAAAACAGTGGCACACGTTCAGTTGGTGCTTATGCCATAAAAATACACAAAAATCAGAGCTTCAACTCTTCTTCATGGAAGCGCAATTGAAGTAATACAAAACATAGAATACAATTAAAGTGGCTGAGGCTACTTCATGAAGATGGATTTGCCAATAAATACAAGTGAATAAATAAAAACTGAAGGAGGAATTCAAACCATTATTTTGGCAGGATGTTCTTCCATTGGTAGACCACTTCTGGAACCTTCTCCCTCCTCCACTGTGTAAACCTCAACCCCATCATCCCACCTGTCTCAGCACAGGTTAGGATACAAGCAAAACAACAAGAAATCGGGGTAAAAAACCTAAACAGGCACACATCACAAAGCATCTCAGAACTTGTCTCAATTTATATCTGAATGCTATTCATATATATGAATATGTGATTATATGTAATAATATTCCAGAATGCAGAAAAAAATAGGAGAAGGGAATTGGTACATTAGTTTATTTCTTAAAGAATCCCAGCAAAAAAAACCCACCAAAAGCAACAGCATTTTGACTGCATCAAACTTGCTATTCTTGGGTATAAAATCTTTTGTATGCAAGCAGAAAAGAAGTTGTACATGTTTTTTTTGCAGTTTAAAACTAAAGGGGAGGAGCTTGGAAGCTGCTCAGTATAACAGTAGGAAGCAGTATTCTCCTTGAAGATTAATTACATGTCAGAATACAGAGGGAAATGTCAAAGAAGAGGAGATGGTGGAAGCAGTTGTCAAGTCTGAGTGGAGGTGACCAAAATATGTCCAGAGTGAGTCTACACATTTAAGGCACAGGAAGAACTCTACTCAGTGAAGACTTCTAAATCAGATTTATGTGGAGCTTCTCACTAGTACTATGTAAAAATATTGATTTTGAGACTCAAGCATGTAGCAGAAAACATAACATGAAATTGTAAGAGGAATGTCAACAAAAAGACCAATTAAGATGGTTCTTAGCTTTTATCTCTATACAGTTACATGCTATTCAGAATTTATACATTATCTATGCTACTTGTGCCTCCTGTCCTAAAAGAGACACAAAATATGTTTAGAAAGAATTCAGTAGAACATGTTGCCTTAAAATTACTCTTATTTGGATCATGTAAACAACTATAGTTCTAGAGTAATATTGCCCACAATCTTTGTCACAGAGATCAGAAGCAATTCATCCCCTTCTGTTCAGAAACCTGAAGGAGTTGTAAATGCGCACACATTCATAATACAGAATTTTATTTTTGCACTTAATTACAAATCTGTTTTTATCCATGGAGAGCTTAGGAGTTGAAAAATTCTGCTTTCCTTAGATTTGAGAGCTGAAATTCAGTACCAGGATTTGGGGATCAAGCAGTGTGTGTGCATGGGTGTGCGCAATAGTGTTTTTTTAAAACGAAATCTCATCATATCAATACATTTTGAGCTTTTTGACATCTTTAAATTCATCAGCTAAAATAGCCCTATTACTATTAAGTCAACAACAACCAAAAAAAAAATATCACAAAAATGAACTCCCGCTTTTTGTGTTTATAAAGACATTTTATGAACCATTTCATCCTTAATGGTTTGTAAGATATGCCAACAGTTGGGAATTGTGTGAAAAGTTGCCCAGATTGACAGATAAAGTGAAAAGGTCTGTATTAATTTCCAAATAAAGAAACGCATGCAGTGGTATTTCACTATGATTATAGTCTAAAGTACCAATTAGAATGCATCAGAAACTAGAGCAAGTTGACACTCTACAATAAAGCAAATAATTTCCAGTTGGAGGGGCAGAAAATGTTAATATGCAATGTTCAAGACTACAAGAATCTTTGTAAAAGGAAGTAGCTAATAAGGTTTAATGATGCATGTCAGGAAGGCACAGTAGGTAGGGAAACACAGCTGGCTTCATTTTGTAAACTATTTGATATACACATCTTTCTAGTTCACGATTATCAGCTGTGCAAGTGCCACAGGGGACAGTTTAGCCTTCAGATCAGGATATTCTTCTTGTTCTTTAAATTACAAGTAAAATACATTAATAAAATACAGTGCTGTAGGCTAGTGCCCTGACTAAAGCTTATCAGCTTACAAAAAAGATTAAAGAACTCTTCTGTAAGATTCAGTTGGAACAATCTTACCAGAATAAACAGGCTGAAGAATACTGAAATCATAAATATATTCGTAATACAAATCTACACACATTTTTGTTGTTTTGTGCCACATTTGTGTCAGACTAAACCCTGAAGTAATGAAAATAAACACAAAATAACACTTATATTAATGTAATTTCATTATGAATGTACTTAATTTATTATTAAACTAAATATTAGTAAAGAAATAATGAGTATTGATAGACTGCAGCTCCACAAAGCAGTATGCTTCCTCTTTACTGCAATCCAAGTTGCTCAGAATGACTGCAATATGCAGGTGACGGCAATTAGCAGCAGATGACAGAAGCACTCTGAATTTGTACCAGATGGTAGCTAAGGGTCATTGGAAGCTAGCAAACCTTCCACAAGGAAACTGTTGTGTAAGTACAACTATAAAAGTCCTAAGTACTTAGAAATAAATGATTGAGGTTCTTAAAGAAAACTGAAAGGTCAAACATAAGATATTACGTAAGACATTAAAACTCACCTATTGCTTAAATAATTAAATACATTTAAAAATAAAGCTGTACAGAGTGAATCTAACATCACAATGGGGAAAGTCATGGTAACATCAGCTGATGCATCTGTTAATTCAAACGTGTCACACAGGAATGTCTAAATAAAAACACTTTTTTCTTCATTGCAAGAAACTGGCTGAAATGCAATGCTTTAATCTGTATCCCTTCACAGTTCTGCCCACTGCTCTCAGGAGTATTGTTTAACAGCTCAATGACAATTACAGAATCACAAAATCCTAGGAGCTGGAAGGGACCTCAAAAGAACATCTAGTCCAACCCCTCTGCCAGAGCAGGATCACCCAGAGCACATCACACAGGAATGTGTCCAGGTGGGCTTTGAACGTCTCCAGTGAAGGAGACTCCACAGCCTCTCTGGGCAGCCTGTCCCAGGGCTCTGTCACTCTCACAGGAAAGAAGTTTTTTCTGATGTTTACGTGGCACCTCCTATGCTCCAGTTGTACCCATTGGCTCTTGTCCTATCACTGGACATCACTGTAAAAAGCCTGGCTCCATCCTCCAGACACTCACTCTTAAAGTATTTGTAAACATCAATGAGGTTGCCCCTCAAGTCTCCTCTTCTCCAAGCTAAAGAGACTCAGCTCCCTCAGCCTTTCCTCATCAGGGAGATGTTCCACTCCATCATTTTTGTGGCTCTGCACTGGACTCTTTCAAGCATTTCCCTGTCCTTGAACTGAGCGACCCAGAACTGGTCACAATATTCCAGATGCAGCCTCATCAAGGCAGAATAGAGGGGGAGGAGAACCTCCCTTGACCTACTAACCACACTTTTTCTAATGCACCCCAGGATGCCATTGGCCTTCTTGGCCACAAGGGCACATCGCTGGCTCATGGTCATCCTCCTGTACACAAGGACCCCCAGGTCCCTTTCCCCTACACTGCACTCCAGCAGGTCAGCCCCCAACCTGTACTGGTACATGGGGTTGTTGTTCCTTTCAGAAAGCCCTTCCTGAGGTGCATCTCATTCACAAAAAATAATTTCCCCCAAACTACACCCCTCCATCTGTAAATACACAAAGATTTTCTTCAGTTTTTATGAAACTGAAAATCCAGAGAAAGGTCCCCTCTCTTGGAGCACAGTCCTGCACTAGGTACTACATAAACAACAAGCCGAGGAACAAGCCAAGATTATTTAAATGTAATGGAGAAAGTAATGATATAGCAACAGCTGGAAAAAAACCGCAGAAACAAGAAAAAGAGGTGGCTACACAGCCAGAGAACCTTTAGGTAAAGGCAACAGAAGGGAATTTCAAAAGTGTTTTTAGAGAATGTCAATGAAATGGCTACTCAGCTGTTTATGCTGAACCTCTTCCTGTGTGTAAAACCACTACAACATCAACCATGCCTTCACAAGGTGAAGCCATCAACTTGGTAACAGAGCAGATGACAGATATAGGAGTTACACTGAAAGAAGCTTAAAAAAGGAAGGAGACAGTGCTGGACAGGTTAGTGAGGAAGCAGCACATGGAATAATGAAGACAGAGCTAAAAAGGTAACCCATGATAATAATCTTCATCATTACACAATGGATGCAAAGTAAACATGACAGTATTTTCAAAGTAAACAAACTGTGACAGATGAAGAATACTCCTTGATAATTTCATCCTATAAAAGAATTAAACTTTATTCTTCACAAAAATGCTGTGTAGCCAGAGGAAAAACAAGGATGTTTAAGATTCGTGTGGAGATGAAAGAAAGGGGTAGGTGGAATTACTAAAACAATTAGAAAGAGTAAATAGGGTGGTGAAGCAGAACAAGCCAAGGTGGAAGAAGAAAGCAGAGCACTGCTGCAGGCAGAGTCACATTGAGAAAGAGACTATACATATAGGTGGCAACTAAATCAGTGGCTTAAAAGTTTTTTTCCATAGTTCCTTCAAAAAAAAAACCCCAAACCACTTTCAAGCTTAAACTAGAAAACAAGCTCTACATAATAGGAAGAAAAAAACCCTTATCCCTCAAACCCTGAAGGCATCGATAAGAATCTTATTTTCAGCTGAGTCACAAGTCATCTATCTTTGCTTTATAAAAGAAAATATTTGAGTGAATTCCTTGGAGACTGAGATCAAGAAAAGATTCCATGAGGTATCCAAAGCATACAAGAAATGAAACTGAATGCTCTTTTGTATAAACAGTCTTCTGCGATACATTTGAAAAGGTATGATGGGAAGGGAATTAGCTTCAAGAATCCGGAGAGTGATCCACTCTTTGCCAACTAATCCACAACCTGAACTAAGTTATGTTCATCCAGTACAAACTGTAATGCTGGTTTTAATGCTGAATCTATCTACAGGCTTGCACTCTGAACTGAGGTTAAAAGGAAGGGCAAGGATCGTATTTGTTAAGAATATGACAAGCCTGTTACTTTAAGGGTGCAAAGAGAACTAAGCAAATAATACTAGTTATGATCACTGTGTTCACCCTGTATCAAAAAAAATACCATGTCCTCATACGTATAGATTTTTCCTTTTCCTCTAGATATTAATCACTGTAGACTAAGATTTCAAGTCATGTGGATCATGATGGTTGCTGAGCCTCCAGTACTTAGGGAAATACACCAGACTTCAGCTGCATAGATCAAGGAGTGCCATAAAACACAAAGGGTATCTGTTATTCTGTTCTTGCTCTACATAAAATACAGGGCAGCCAGCTAAACAATAATGCCTGTAAAGCATCCACACAAAAGACAAACACCACATGAGTGTCAATTTCAAGAATTCTCTGCAGGTTTCTGAAGGATCCTAGTTTCTGAAGTTTAAGACAACTCTCCTTCATAGAACAAGAATTTTTAAAAAAATAGTTTTAACATATCCCGTGACAAAACCAAGCATCTATTCCTCCTTACATTTCCTTTCCATCTTGAGGTAAAAAGGAGAAAATTCAAAAAAATGTTTAAATAATTAGATAAATTACAGAAAATTATGCAAAAGAAAAATTATATAGGCTCTTCTAATAACCACAGGAATTATTAGCTGTACACTTGACTTCCTACAAATTTTTAGAAGTGTGAGTTTCAGAAATGTGCATGTGCATCTTTACTAAGACAAGCATATAGAACAATTCCACAATTAATTTAATGGTTTCAGATTTTCAATAAAATGCATGCAATAAGAAAATAATACACAAAATTAGTACCAGCTGCGGTACACTGTTCATATTCATGAACACCTGATACACAGAACATAACACCAATGTAGGAAAACACGTGAAGGTCTGTTTGCACAACATCACTATTTTGGTTTCCACTGCTTTGGCTTGCACACTGCCAGCAGGGCCTGGCAAGCAGAGGGTCTCAAGGTGGTGCAGTTCTAAGCAATCAGATGAGGTTCCAAGTATTATCTGAGAGGCAGTGCCTTTTGCCTCTCTTCACCTCCTAGCAGCTGCATTTAGCAAGCAATATGATTAACCTGAATGGCAACAGAGCTGAAAGGAGCAATGCAACTGAGAAGGAAAACTCCTGCAACTATTTAACAGCAGTGGAGGCAGCAGCTGAGAGGATACAGCCACCAGGGACCACCTCTTTCAACAACATATCAGGATATTCAACACAAGCCAGCTACACAAGGACTAGCCCCTTTTGTGCTGTTTTCTGCAGAATGGTAAAATTTCACAATGGTTCCTATATTTTACTAAAAATCATTCATTTCAGCCTAGTTTGCTACAGGTACAGTCCACTCTATTTCTGGTGAATAAGCAACAAAGTTGTTGCTACCCCATAACTTGATCTATTTTAAGAGTTGCTCAGACCCTGAGATTACTCTGTTTTATGGATGTGGGAAACTGTTCTTTTCTTCCCCACATAAGTCTACTGCAGAAATGGTGTACTCCACCACTTGATCCTTCTTTAAACACTGGTGTGAAATTACATTGAGCTGCTGAGCCAAATCCTAACATATTCAACTTTAAACCATACTAAAAGAAAACAAAAACCAAGTAACTTTTAATGGGAATTTCCAAAACTGAAAGCGATATATTCCTGGTGAAAACCACCAAAATTTAGGACTCTGTTCTGGATCTATTCGCCTTCCAGCCTGTATTTGTGCTTGGGATTGGCCAGCCCAAGTAAAAAAGCTGCTCTTGGCCTTACTGACAAGGTCCCTCTGGATGGCCTCCCTTCCCTCCAGTGTGTCAAAAAGACTACGCAGCTTGGTGTCATCACTGAACTTGCTGAGGTTGCACTCAATTCCACTGTCCATGCTGGTGACAAAGATGCTAAACAGCACCAGGCCCAGTACCAACCAAACCTTGAGGAATGCCACATGTGACTGGTCTACATTTGGATATCAAGCCATTGACCACAACCCTCTGAGGCCAGCATCCAGCCACTTCCTTGTTCACTAAATCCGTATCTTTCCATATCATGCAGGACAGTGTCAAACACTTCGCATACGTCCAGGTAGATGATGTCAGTTGCTCTCCCCTTGTACACAAACACAGTAACCCCATTGTAAAAGGCCACCAATTTTGCCAGCCATGATTTGCCTTTGATAAAGCCATGTTCGTTGCCACCAACCACCTCCACCTTTTCTGTCTTTAGCAGAGCCTTCAGGAGGATCTGTTCCATGTCATCACTGGGCACAGAGACTACATGCACATAGTTCCCCAGGTCTTTCTTTTTTCCTTCCTGAAAGTGGGGGTTATGTTTCCCCTTTTTCAGTCAGTGGGAACTTCACCAGACTGCCATGACTTCTCAACTACAATGGAAAAGTGGCTTCGCAGCTTCATCTGCCAGCCATGGATGAATCCCATCAGGTCCCACTGACTTCTGTACCTTCAGATTCTTTAGGTGGTCTCAAACCTGGTCTCCCTGTACAGTGGGGGGATCTTCCTTCTCCCAGTCACTGCCTTTGTCTTCTTCAACTCGCACAGTGTGGCCAGAGCCCCTGCTGGTGAAGACTGCAGCAAAAAAGACATTGAGCTCCACAGCGTTCTCCATGTCCTGCATGACCAGGTCTTCAGTTTCCTTCTGGAGAGGGTCCACATTCTCCCTAGTCTTCCTCTTACAGCTGATACACCTGTAGAACCTTTTCTTCTTGCCCTTGAGATCCTTGGCCAGATTTAATTGTATCTGTGCTTTGGCTTTCTTAACCTGATCCCTGGCTGCTCGGACAACTTCTCTGCATACTCCTCCCAGTTTACCTGTCCCTGATTCCATCCGCTGTAGGCCTTGTTTTTACATTTAACTGTCTCCAGGAGGACTTGCTCATTCTTTGTTGGGACACATTGCCCTTGGGCATGGAGGAGGTGAGCCTCAGCTAAGAATCACAGAATCATTAAGGTTGGAAGGGACTTGAAAAATCATCAAGTTCCAACCCCCCTGCCATGAGCAGGGAACCCTACCATTACAGCAGGTTGCACAAAACCTCGTCCAACCTGGACAAGGTTTTGAATACTGATCAGCTTTCTTGGGCTCTGTCTCACTGTACCGATTTCTGTCTTTTGCTGTTTTCCTTCCTTGGCTCAGAGATGAAAACATATGCAGAGGAAAGCAGCAATGCAATCTTCCCCGTACACCAAGAGGAGGATTCTCATCCTTCAAGGAAAGCTGATGGTTAAGCAACTTCTTGGAGAGAAGCTCTTGGTACAGGGGACAAAACTAAGTTTGAAGACTATATGCTATCTGTAGGCGACAGCTTTCTCAATTTTATCCTATACAAAGGAGTTTTTAGGAGGATTAAGCACAGTAGATCATACTCCAATAAGCAGTGCTACATACACCCTTTTCTTTTTAGACATCCTTGAAATTTGTCAGTCAGAGCCACATAAAAGTTTTCAAGGTTCTGCTTGTATCCTAGGCACTATAGGCATACAGCCATAAAAAATATTTTTTCTCAAATAGACTTCAAAAAACAAATTATTAATTAATAAGAAAAATATCCAAGTGCAGTTACTGGACCCTTGCATAACAGTGCAAGAGCAGGATAGAGTAAATATATTCCTAAGGCCTTTTTGAGGCTCTCTCCTTAACAGCAAATTCTTGTTTGAATTATCTGATCGGATTCATAGGACATTTTCTTCCCTCGCTCTATACAGACACACAAGATTCATTATTTGATTCTACTTCTGTTACGGAGAAGTGCTGACACAGAATGAAAGAGCTACTAATGTTAATTTGCCGTGGAACAGGTAAGAACAGATTACTAATGCAACTACAAGATGTTGGATAACCTAATTTAACGATGTTCAAAAAAGTGTGTCAAGGCAGGAGAAGCATGTATTTTGAGTACTGAAAATGCTACATTGAACGGGTAAACGGGTGAAGTGGTAGACATTCCTGGGAACTCATGAATGCGCTCAGCCACTCCATTTCACTGCAAATAAAGAAGTGGATGGGGAGATGTAATTTTTTTTGGAAATATTTTTCAAGAATTGTTCTCATAAAATGAGCGAGTGAGAAGGACAAGCATAGGAAGCCTCTTAAATGAAGAGAAATCAACTTGGTTACAAAACACTAGGAAAAGAAGTTTTGTGGGAGCAGAGAGAGAGAGAGACAAAGTGATTTTGCCTCAGTTTACCAAAACAGAAATTTTTCTTATTACTTCAAGGCTCACCAGTGAGGCCATTTTCAAACAACAAAGGGCAACATGCACAAAAGAAAAATAATACCCACTCTTAGATTTACATTTAAAAAAAACCCAAACAAACAATATCTGCAAAAACCAACACAGCACCAACCATCATACATGTAGTATTGAGCTTTCAGGCTAAAGTTAAGAATGAGGGAAAAATCAATATTAATATTTCAAAGATCACTGAATGGTTACTATGAAATCTTCCCTCTAATGTTAAAACATAACAACAGATGTAGAATTCCATAATATAAGGCAAAAAAATAGTAAGTGCTTTGAATGCTGCTCCTATGGATTAGAAATTAAAAAAATATTTTTGTACTAATCTGAAGCACACCAGGCAGATTACACACTACAGCTCCTTTACAGAGGCTACTGATTCCTGAGTTCTATTAAAGATAATTTCTGTTCATTTTGATGCATTACTGTGTATATGCTGAAAGCGTGTGTGTGTGTGTATATAGGAGAGTCCAAGTAATTTTTCTTTCCAATCTTAGTACACAAAACACATTCCCTCAAATTTATTTGTCTCCCTCTAAGTATATTGTGTTTTTTTAACTTTACACTCAAAATCTGTTGCCACTGATGGAAACAGGTCACATTTGCAGAAGGGCTGTGCTAACAATATTGCTAGCAAGACCAAAAACCAAAAAAGCTATTCTGAATTTAAATAACAAAAAACTACTCCAAACTTTAAATAAGAATGAGAACACTGCAAAATGCCAGACAAAATAAAGAACCTTAGTTTTTTTTATTTCTCTCGTTTAATTAATTCCTATAAATGACCTTTAGCATTAACAGGTTCAACTTTATCCAGAAAGCCAAGGTTTAAGAACATCTATCCAGATAGGAGTGATTACAGTATTTTGTGGAGGACAATTCAATTTGGGGGACATTTTTCTTCTAAAGGCTGGAACTGCATTCCTGAGTTAACCGATGTGACTCACAATGAGGTAAAATGCAGATTCACTGCACCATAATAATGTTGATGTTACCATTTCTACATTTATCTAAAGCACGGAACACATAATCTGAGGCTGAAATGAAACCTTGTCAGAAATAGTTTTTCTTTATATTGTTTGGAATTAAAACCATATTGAATTGATCCATTAAGAAATTTCTATGTTTTTCAGATCGCAGCTGCATCCTTAGGCAGTGAAACGATTTTTGTAATTGTAATAAAACAACAAAGTGTTGACTTTAAGTTAAGAAAATGGTTGCTTGAATGACTAATACTTCAGATACACAATAAAACCTTTTAAGTTTAATATAAACCACATACAGGTACATACATTTTACAGTATTTCATATGTAAATTTACACAAACTTATTTTTGTTTTAGTCTGCTCAGTGTTTATAGAGCAGGCCTCCATCTCTAAATTTTAATATTGATTTAGTCAAAAGGCATCTACCCTTAAGCAGGGAAAAAAACCCTTCACATTAGAAAAACTCAATTTATAGTACAGACTACAGCAGTGATGTTATATTTCAGCAAGAAATACAACTGAAGCATCTAGCTGTATTTCAATGAAGAAAGGAATAATGAAAGAGTCAACCTCATGTATTTCTTGCTTATTTCTGGACACTGAACTTTGAGTTTGGCAATCTAAATTCAGAATCATATCTCAGTGTTTGCTTTCTCCAAAAGCCAGAAAACATGGGCATCCCTAAACTATATTCTTAACAAGAGCATATCAACACATTTTACAGGAAAATCTCTAGCATATTATTTTTATTTGTTTCCTAAGAGCAGCAGAGTCTACCATGTAAGAACAGTTCCAAATAGTATTTGGAACAATGCTTCTCTAAAGCAGAAGAGGAGACCCTCAGCAAGTCTGCCAATGGCACCAAGCTAGGTGTTTCAGTGGTGCACCCATCAGAGGGATGGGTGGCCATCCAGAGGGACCTGGACAAGCTGGGGAAGTGGGCCCTGGTGAACCTCAAGAGGTTCAACAAAGCTAAGTTCAGGGTCCTGCATCTGGGCTGGGGCAAACAGAGATATCAACGCAGGCTGGGGGAAGACATAGTAGAGAGCAGCCGTGTGGAAAAGGACCTGGAGGTAACTACTGGATGAAAAGCTGGACATGAGCCACCAATGTGTAGTTGCAGTCCAGAAGGCCAACCACCTCTGGGGCTGCATCAAAAGAGGCCAGCAGACTGAGAGACATGATTCTGCCCCTCTACTCAGCCCTAGGGAGACCTCATCAGGAGTAACGCATCCAGCTTTGGAACCCAAAACACAAGAAGGATGTGGACCTATTGAAGCATGTCCAGAGGAGGGGAACAGAAATCAGAGGGCTGGAGCATCTCACTTATGAAGACAGGCTGAGGGAGTTCAGGTTGTTCAGCCTGAAGAAAAGACTACCGGGGGACCTTATATCAACCTTCTAATACCTGAAAGGAGCCTTTAAGAAGGCTGGGGAAGACCTGCTCACTAGGGTATGTAACAACAGGACAAGTGGTAATGGTTTCAAGCTATAGAAGGGACAGATTTAGGCTGGATATTAAGGAAAAGTTATTTAATATGAGGGTGGTGGATCACTGGAACAGGTTGCCTGGAGAGACAGTGGGGGCCCCACCTCTGGAGACATTCAAGGTCAGGCTTGATGGGGCTCTGAGCAATCTGTTCTACTGTGAGATGTCCCTGCTTATTGTAGGGTTTGGACTAGATGACCCTTAGAGGTCCCTTCCAACCCAAGACATTCTATGATTCTAATATCTCAACTGTAATACCTTCTCTAAAGACTACTGTAAACTCACTTTGCCCTCCTCTTCGCTCCTAATGCTACATAGCCCATCCAACATGCAATCATTACTGTCAAGCTTGAGAAAACACAGAAGGATTCTCCCTTCCAAATACACAGTGGACGAATGAGCTGCTGTCTACCTGCTGTAAGACTAGCTAGCACAGAGTATCACCTACAGGCAGAAAGCATCTTCTCTCAGAGAAGTATGCAAACCCATCTCACCTCATGGTAGAAGATAGAGAGACAGTAAGATGTTCACTCCAGAGAAAGGCAGAGGTAAAACTACATTTTAAAATAACGTTGACAACTTTTTTTTTTTTTTTTTTTTTTACACGAAAGTACTGCATTTTATTGCTTACGCATCTCTGATGGCCTTGAGTGTTTTTCTGTTCTCAGTTCCCACATCCATCCTTGCTGGTCACATTACTTGCTGGCTACTGCTTTAAGCAAGGATGTTCTGTTCATAGAGAGAAAAAACCCTCAACCCATATTACTGTTGCGCAAGATTCATTTACACGTTTACAGAATAGTTTAAAAGACAGCTGATGCGGAGCTGACACAGCAGATGTAGAAAACAGGCTCTAGATAAAGGCTTCAACTGCTCAGTGTAAGGTTAATTCTAAAAATTTTGAAATATTCTACAGAGCAATGCCAAGGCAGAGACATTTAAAGCAGATGATTTCACATATGCTATATTAAGTCTCATTATTCACATTTAGTAGATTTCTGTCAGCTACCTTTGGTACTAAGAACTAAGCACCTCCAAGGAACAAATGAACATTTTTAGAATACTGAACATCTCAATAGGTCAAGGGCTCCTTGAAAGTTCTTTGGACAACTAGTAAGTACAGTTCACTTATGCAAGTATGACCTGTTTTATCAGCGGCAGATGAAATCCTATTTAAAAGCATAATTTCTAATTAGAACAGAATAGACTATTTTCAGTTGGTCCTACAGAGATCTAACTGCCCAATTCAAGGCTGACCAAAAGTTAAAGCACGTTATTAAGGGCATAGACCAAATTCTGCTTAAACAATGACAGGCATGGGGGACCGACCACCCCTCTAGAAAGCCTGTTCCAACGTTTGAACAACCTGTTAGTAAAGAATATTCTTAATGTCCACTCTGAACATCCCTCAAATTGTTCCTAAGTTATTTTGGATGGTGTTCATATACTGTTAGTGCCAGGTAATAATATTAGGATTTGATCCTGTTACTTTGTTTATGTGAACACTTGTGCAAGTGTACACATAATTATTTTGCTTCTGAGTGCTTCATGAAAACTATGTTTAATAAGGTTCTCATTGTAGATGAAAGAATACAACATGTAACCGTTAGGAGCTGTAACATTTAAGTATTATGCAAGGAAATGCCACATATGGATTGTCGTAACAGTAAGAACCATGCTGCAGCTTGTGAACATGCTGCTGAAACTCCTTTTTGTAAGTTTATCTGCTACTTATCTTTTGCTGATGAAAATTTGGAGCAATTATTTTTTAATAGCAATTTGGAAAACATCAGGGAAGTTTTAAACACAAATCCTTTCACTGCTTATTATAGTTTGTGTGAAATGTTAATGCAAAATCATTTCAACAAACATTTACTAAAAAATCTAGCATATCTCCAAATCTGTTGAATTTGGGTAAAGGTTTTACATTACTCCCCTATCAATTTTCTATACTAAATAATTTCATTTTAAACACCTGTGAGATTTATTAGTCAGAAGAATTATTTATTATTCAGAATTACTAGAGAAAGATTCTGTTACTTAAAGGGCTTATCTTTGTATCAGATGGAATAGAAAATAATTATGCACCATCCACATTCTTGTCCCACTTTACTCCTATTTTAAAATGTATGCTACAGAGATGAAAATAAAAGGCTATCTTAATTCCTGTAACGGTACATATCCCCTGTCTCTGTCAATGAGGCATTTAAAAGCGCCTCTTTATTAGAAACACAAATCAATACACTCAGAGGACTGCAATAACTGCTTCAAGCAATTTGTATTATCATTTCATTCTTGATGTTCCTACTCAGAGCAACTTATTATAAATAGCTTGAAAATGGCAACCTGTCACAATTGATTTTTTTCTAAACCTCTTGCAAGAATTTTTTCCTCTCTTAATATAATTAAGTATCTTTCTACTAAATACATGTCCTAGGTTGTAAGATACAACCTACAATTGAAGTTTCATTTCTGTATAATCAAGGGCCCTCCCCGACTCACATTAGAAACATTACCAATAAAATGAAGAGCTATTTGCTTTGTTTTGAACTGAAAGAACCTTGTAAAGAGAGAAGCACTAAAACTTCTGGTATCTCTTCAACAGACAAATCTCTTGACACTGTTTTCATTGCTTACAAAAATCCCTGAAGAGCGTTCTGGGTACTGATGGGGATTTCAGTTATCCTGCTCTACTTCCCCTGGGAGCCTGAATAAATTTTAACATTCTGTTATAAACATTCCTTAAAACTACTGTGAAGCTTTGGCCAAATACTTAACAGTAAAATAACTGGAGAGAAGTTGAGTGGGAATTAATATCTAGCTGTGAAATAGAAACAGAAGTCTGAAGATGGTAACTTCTACTTCAAAGACAAACGTTTCCCTTAGTACCTGTAACTCTCCTAGCTGAAGGAAGAATAATTTTGCTTCTGAAATAAGACTGATTCAAGAGTGTCATACCAAAGTTCAAGTCAGTCCAGCACATACAAAATACATCAGAGTAAGAGCTTGTTGAGTTTGGGGTTTAGGTGCATCTATTCTTAAGTTTTATGAAAACAAAGGTACAAAATCCCACATTAAGGTTAACTTGCCTTGTTTTTTGGATTGGACGTGTTCATTACACTTCGAGTTTCCTTGCCTGTGTAAATGACTACACCGATCACAGTTCCTGAAAAAGAAACAAAGTAAAACAGAGATGTCAGAGAAAATTTGTCTGAAATAAAACTTGCAGTAATTTACAGTCCCTCAAACAAATCAATTTTATGAAAAAGCTGAAGCATTGGGAATATTGGTTTTCAGAACTGACTATAAGGGATCACTATAATTTCTTTGATTAATACCATAAAAATGACAACATTATTTCCTTCTTTTTAATGGAAACAAATGTTTTCAATATAACTGGTGAAGAACTTATATTTGAACTTTAAACTGTCTCCAATTGTTTCCAGAAGTTAACACAGCATAAATAACTGCCCTTCAAGAGGAATACAAAAATAAGTACAATGGCACTGAACTTGCCTGCTAGTTCTGTGATCTTAAATGATGTCAAACCTAGTTCAACCAACTAATTAGTTTGATAGAACACATACAAAAAAATGTTGTCCTGTTCATCATGATTTCCCAATTTGGGTTATGGTTTAGTCAATTTTTACTGGATGGTATAAAAAAAAACACAGCACCACTAAGTTTATTTTTTATATTAAATAAAAATGTAGGGTTTTATTAATATACCACTGACACACTTTCTAGCATAAGAACAAAATCCTTACTTATATTATATTTTCAAGTTTCCTGAAAGGGCTTTAACGCAGTACAACCAATAACATGGTATTTTTTGCTGTCTTTAAGCTATAAAGAAATACTCAGCATAACTGTCAGAAACATTGCACTCATAAAACTTTAACAACCATACAAGTATTACACTTGCAGTGTAACAGGTTATAAAAAAATTGAAGGAACAAAGAAAAATGACAGTTAAAAGATGTTGGCATTAAAGAAAGGAAGTTTCACTTACTCAGAAATAAGAATGCAAGTGAAAACTTTGAATCCACGTAAAAAACAGCAGTGATTATTTTGTGGACAATTAATAATTAGTTTTTCTATTATTTTCCCCTCTGTACTAAAGCTTTTTCTTAAGACTTCCCTGGATGTAACATTTTTTGCCAAAGCTAGTTTGCCTCTACTCAGAGTTCCACATGCATATCTGCACTTAGTATATAAGTAACATGCCCCCAAAACACCCTCAAATTCCTCCTGACTTATGTAAAATAATAGTAATTGACCTATAATTTCGGGACTCTTCCTATTAGTCTCCAACCAATGCTGATATCTCTTTGTGGCACTTTATTTTGGAGTGATCCTTTGAGGTGATCTCTGTACAATGGTCAGAACACACTGAATGATGTTCTGTAGGGAATCCCCTCTTGTACATCCCAACAATGTGCCTTTATAGATGCTCAGTTCAGTAGATGTTGGGGAGGATTTCTTTGTTCCAGCTGGCATCTTTCCACTACGTTTCACGTGGCTACCTCGTTTTAACTCAGGAAAACAGGTTGTCCTACTTGTCTCATATTTTACTCCTTGAAAAGTTTGGTTTCAAACACTGAAGTCAGATACAATACTTTTTAACGACTGAATTTTGATCATAGTTTTCACTAAACGTGACTGAACTGCTACTTTTACTGTGGAGTTGATCTTTCATTTTAAACTTTTCAAAGCTGTTAGTTACTAGCACAGAATCACTAATAAATGAGGTCTCCAAGCTTATTTTTACTGTTGTCCCACAGTGGTTGCACCAGGGACAGTTTTGGTGTTCTGAGAGATTGTTACCCACTGTTGTCTCTTTCTCCTCAGCAAATCTAAGGTTAACATCAGCTGTGAAGAATGATGCATACTTGCACTAAACCCCACCTTGGCCCACAGCAGAAAGATCTGAATCCGATTTGGGGTTCCTGGATGCACAGCTGTACATCAAGCCTGGGCTTATCAAATGCAATGACTCAAGTATTTTTATGTCTGGGCCTCCATGGAAACTGGCTCTCATGTAAATTGGGCAACCACTGATTGGTGAGGGCAGAGAGATTAACAAAGGAGAAAGAAGTGACAGGAGATACCTCTAGAATAAACATGTGAACCTGAAAAAAAGATATTAAAGATGACTTGGGCAGAATTAACACACAAACAGTCAGACGTGCTCTGAAAACGTTGAGTGATCCTGTTAATTTTTGCTATGTCTCAAGCACTATGTGAACCATTTAAAAACAAGAGTGCTCAAATTAATTAAAATCGTGTGTAGGACTTGGCACAAAATAGTGCTTTTTACAGCTGTGCAGTTATACAGATTGTTCCAATTTTACCTAAAGTGCCTTTGCAAGACTGACAGCTGCCAAAATGATGACAAAATTCCATTAATACACATCTCCTCTTAATAGATATCACTGCAGGTCTCTCAGAAAACTGCATTATCCTGTTTAGAGATTGAACCACACTGATCATTATAGTCAATGGAGAGCAAAACACTGAGGTCCATCCTGCACTGGACCTTTTGAGGCTTTTTTAATATTTAACTGCTGACTTTCCCCACTCCCATTTTTCAAAAAGAAATTGAAATCTACCAAAGCTTTTAATAAACACAAACACCACAGTCAGTGAGTGATGTCATGAACACAAATTACCTGAAAGATAAAGTTATCCTCAATTAAATTACTTAAGACTTTGTCAAAATACTTAGTGGCTTAAAGTATTTTGTCATGTTTCAAGTTGTTTCTTCAGTGATGGCAGTTTTTCAAGTTTTCACCATCCAAAACTTCTTTCCTTCAGGCACTGTTGTTAATTTCACAGCAATAATGCAGGTATTAAGAATGGTACATAGACTTCATACCTTGCTGCTATGTTTTTGAAACTCATTGGGGTATTGCCAATAAATGGAAAGCTAGTTTCAATTATTGAAGAACAGCAAAAAGATAAGTGCATGCTTTGGACTTGAAAGAGGGGCTTTAGATTTCTACCCCTGCCAGGAGTTTCCAGTGTGATTCTGGCAAATTAGTCTCTGTACTTTCTTTGATTACGATAAACATCACACACAAAGTCATCAGATCTCTACCAGGGCTTTATAGCAGTGGGCAGAAAGCACTTCAGATTTGGTAACAGTAGCAATCTCCATTTAGATTTCTAAACTACGAATTCTGAGACTATAACACCTGGGCATATAATATATACTAGGTGTGACAAAAAGGCATTTTTACTTTTTTTTCCATTTAGCTTACTACTATTCTAAGGGGTAAGGAGATGTACTGAAACTAGGAAAAGTAAACACCTTCACAATGTACAAATCTAAGGAATCTTACTCTCTTAATCTGTTAATAAAAAAAGGACATGGAATATTTTGCTCTCAAATTGCTCAACACTACATGATTTTATTGAACCAATTTTTTGGTTCCCAAAATTAAAAAAGAAAAATAGTCTTAGATTATAGCAAATGTTTACTTGTCAGTTGTACTGGTCTAGGAATAAGCTATTTTTTTTCCCTGTAGAATCCATTACTGTAGTATCACGATATTTTCATGAACTTTGGTCTTCTGCATTCAACATGTAGTTGATAAGTTTCCTTGAAACCTTTGTATACTTACATCTGCTGTTACTGATCTGCAAGATAATTGATTTGTGGTCTCTCTCCTCTAGAACTGTCAGGACATCAGCAATCAGAGCTCAAGTGTTCTGAGGTGTTCCCCACATAATTCCCCAAACACTTTTTCTAAGCCTGACCTTGACCCTCTGTATCACCTTGACAAATAAGAATAGCATGTGTCTTCGAAGACAGTGGGCTCTCCTAGCTGATGCAACGTGTTTTGTATGTCAAAAGGAATATCAGGAAATTCAGCATATATTTTATCATTGGAAGGAAAAAATGGGAAGGAGAACATCCCTTGCCCAACAATTGTCCTGTACATCCTATGCAAAACCTTATTTAAAATTCAATAAAGCTTTAGTCAGTAACAGGTCAATATAATAGTGCAGGTTGACCCAGAATGCTTTGTAACAACCTCCAAGAGGTCAGCAAGGGCTTAACACAGTCCCAGGAGCAATAGGTCACATATTTGCTTGGCTTAGTAACAGATGATGCCAAGGCTGCAGCCTTTCAAGCTGGATGCCTTAGAGACTGCCATACTGAAGTGTCTGAAGGAAAATGGGAAGACATACATGCAATGTTGCAGGGCAGAACTCAACCCTCTACCATATGGGCACTGGCTACAAACCCACTTTCTTCAATAAAAGTGGCAAAGTAACAGAAGATTAAGCTTGCACATAGACACTGTAAACTTTTGTGTGCAAACTGCCTGCATGTAACAGAACTGTGAGCCTGGACAGTAGACTGAAGTAAGATACAAGTGTGGCTGAGATGAGGTAGCTACCTACAGAGTAGAAAAAAAGTACAGACTTTTCACATGCTGCAGGCTGTTTGCTCTTCTGTTTTCATGGAATCTGAGAGGTACTCACCTAGAGCTGTTTTGTGCAGGAAAAACCTTCCACTACATTTTTCAGATATAATCAAGGATTGTGACAAGGCCATGGTAAGAGAGGGGATGAAGAGGTGCCTGAAGCTTGTGCAGGCAGTCTGCCTTTGACATCCGGCTATGCCAGACTTTAAGCAAGGTGGCTTATATGTGTATAAATGCAGTAAGACAGTGTTAAGTGTTTCAATTAACAAAATTTTCAGTTGTGACAAATGTTGCAAATTCAATTGTGAAGTTTAATTTAAAAAAAAAACAAGAAAAAACAACCGACATCTAAAAATTCAAATTTAATTAGCATACTATCAAGTATCCTAACTTAGCTATGTACATTCAACTTGAAAGTGAGATGGAACCAACAACTGAATGATAAATCAGTTATGAATCAAATCTAGAACATCTTAGTTTTAACAATCCACTAATTGTTTTGTCTTATGGTCTACTTCATGACTGGATGCACAGTGCACCTGTAAGACCTTATCAGTTCCTTATTACGTAAGAAACAGACTGAAGGTAGTATTTTCCTACTCTTCACTAAAGGCCTAATCCTGTCAAATGCTAAAGTTAACAGAGGTGCTGAGTAGTTCTTAAGATCCGGATTTATGATGCCACACAGAACAAGCAAAGACCCATACAGAAATCTTACTTGCTTGACAACTGCAGTACTTACATGACAGGAACACGTTATCACAGTATTTAATTAATACATGAGGTGACATAAGTGAAATGAGTGATATGCCAAAATTTAGGTTAAGAAGATTAATGTCACAAAATCAGTTACTAAATTCCTCTGCTACTTTAATTCAACCAAATTCTGTATGCACATCATGACAGCATTTTAATTACTTGATCACACACTATTTTTTGTCAGAGAGGGCTGCAGTCTTGAAGAGCCATTTAATATGTTTACTTTGTATTGTTCAGTAATTTGCCAAGTCTCCTTTGGAGTCTTCTTCCACTGTTCAAAATCATGCTCCAACAAGAAAATTATCTTCTCCAATGTTTTTCTGCTGCCATCATTAATAATGAACTTAAGTCCTTCATAAACCATTAAACCTTCACAAAAGCCCTCAGAAGTAAAAAGGAAAAATAACCAAAACATATGCTAAGGCATTAATTTTAAGGAGTAGTGTTTCCATTAATTTGGCAGATTAAGATGCCTCAGACATTAGCTACACTTCAGAACAAAACCAAACTATCTACCCTGGAAATGAAAATATGAATGGCTTTCAATTAAAATTAAAAATTACCAACTCAGAATTACTGACTTTGCAAATGTATACTCTTTGAGCACAGATTTCTCTATATATAAATTTGTGGAAAAGCAAACTCAAAACATTTACACAGTATTGAAAATTTGTAGTTCATGAGCAGCATTTTTGTTTTTAAACAGTTAGAGATCCTGGCTACTTAAGTTAAAAACCTAACTAGAAACCACTTTTGGCATCATCTATTTGACAGAACAGTTTTAGAGATAATAGCTTCCCACTGCAATCAAACCAAACAACGACTATCAAAGAACCTGTCTTCAGACTGTGGAAACTAGTGCTCAGTCACAGACTCCTCTGCCATCTCATCAAACATCATCTCTTCTCCGCAGTCCTCCAGCTGCCCTTTTACTGATGCAAGAAGCCTTCAGAGTTGGGACTAACTTGACAAGTGAAGTAGAGACCCTTCAGTACTTTCTCCCTCTATACCCTTTTTCCTCTTGGCTCTTATTTCCAGTTATTTGAATTTCCTAACTTAAATCTTAGATCCTTTTCAGAATAACTGCTCTGTAAATTCCTTATTCTCATTTTGTACAGAAGAATAACCACAGCCCTTTTTCTACAGTACTTTTGACTTTTCTTACACAGAACAAAACCAGAAGATAATAATTTTCTGCTCTTAAAACAGAAAAATTACAATGGCTTAAAAACTGAATGCAACATCTAGACACACTGAACTCCTAATATTAAAGACACATGGAACATTACTAATATTAAGACTCCATTATTTTAAAATTATGTAACTGTATAACTGAACTATACTTTCTGATTAAAATTTTGCCTGGTTAAAGATTTTAAGCAAACTTTACCTACAGCACAGAGTATGCATAAAAGAAAAAACTCCTAACAAATGCAAAGCCTTGTTT
Source organism: Chaetura pelagica (assembly GCF_000747805.2). Taxonomy (NCBI): domain Eukaryota; kingdom Metazoa; phylum Chordata; class Aves; order Apodiformes; family Apodidae; genus Chaetura; species Chaetura pelagica. The sequence goes on along the minus strand of NW_009952480.1, from coordinate 912,384 downwards.
CCAACATGAACCTATCAACAGTGAGCTAAACAGAGCACTTCACAACCTGAAGTTTTAATTCAAACAGAAAAGTCAGTGACTTTAGTGGGATACAAAGGACAGCACTACTGAAACAGCAAAATTTAAGTAAAAAAAGAGTAACTATTAAGGAGCATTTAAAAGACAGGAAAATAATGTGAATAGCATGAAGAAACTGATGGGAAGGCAGACAACACAGAAGATATTAACTGCATGGAAAACAAAACGATTTCAAAAAGCCAATAACATTTCATATTGTAAAAATAAAGATATGTTTCCACAGACGTTTTTAGATAAATTACCTGCTTTTCTGTTGCAACACTTACCTGAAGCAACAACAGTGCTTGCCCATAACGTATTTTCTATGCTTAGGCTTTCATGAACTGCTGGATCACTGTCCTCCTGTTAAAAAAATGAACAGCTAGTAAACCAACATCACAAACAGTCATAGTTAAGAACAATGCCAAGCCATCTGAAGAATAACAACTTGCACAGGATGTCTGCATCCTTGTATCAATCATAGTTTAACTGCACACACAAAAACAACTTTTCAAAAAAAATGAAATCAGGACTGAAGTTCATGTTACTTAAATTCAATTAAAATGACATAAGTCAATAGTATTTTAAATGGAACATATTATTTTTCTCAGATGCATAAAACTGCCAAACAGGTTGCTACACCAAGAAGTTCACAGGAGTTACTAACAGTAACCACCAAAAATCAACACCCTGTTCTCTATCGGGGTATTATCTATAATTCATGTAGTAAGTTACAGTAATCATTCCGCAGCCCAAGTGGCATCATAGCAACTTCAGGGAAGATTATTTAGAGTTCTAAAATGAAATGCACACTTGTGTTGTCTTACTACATACTTACAAAATATATAACCAATGGGAAAAGACTTCCAATAGGAAACTGCTTCCACAATAATTTTAAACTTTACTTTTTTTACTCCCCTCTCCTCCCAAGCAATGAAGGTTGACCGAGTGTAAATAGACTTAATCTCTCATAATCAATTTGGAGCATTTACAGATTTGTTACTCGTTAGCAGCTGTGAAATGTGCTGTTTACAACTGAAGGAAACTTTAGGAGGTAGAATAATCAAGTGTATTGGATTACAGATTGTGCTAAACATCTTGCAGGAAAAGGGGGACCACTGATTTTCCATGTACATAATAAATCCTAGAAAATGTCAACAATCAAAACTTACAGACATTTTTATCTCTGAGTTGAAACAAACACCAAGCACAGGATGAGTTGCTTAGTAATCTCCTTAGTTTTAGACTTTTCTTTTTTTAGGAACACATTTGTGTGTATTTCAAAAGATCCCTACATATAAAGGAAACTACAATTCTTATTCTTTTAAGTGAAGCAAACTCAGTCTCAAAAAATTATGATGTGGGAACTTCCGAGACTCTTGTGCAGAGGCATTACCATCTCCGTACTCTAGTCTTTTTCTCTTTCCCAGCAGTCTGCTTCTGTCAGAAATAAGATATTAAGCTAGGAGAATTTTTTTCTTACTGTTTATTCTTCTTTCAGCAGATTTTAAGACAGTGAATTATGAAACACTTCCATACTACAAGAAAGACTCAAAACCCCTGCAGTAATTACGTTAAGCTGACAACAGTCATGAAAAAGTTAACTTGTTCAATGTCTATCTGTTACACGAAATGCTTCCTTTTAGGTCATTTAAAATAGAAAGCCATCTAGCAAGCTATATCTCTTCCCACTCACACCATGATGATCAACAGAATGCTTTGGCTGATGCGTTAGTTTTGCCTTATTTCATGATGATACTTTCATGTCTTTATGCCCTCCTCTAACATTTCCACTTTTCCACAGTTCATTCAATTTACCAAATTACCTCACCTTCCATACCTAGGTGACAATTTAACCTCATTTTTCAATTGTCATAAATTACTTAAGTGGCAAATAAAAAGTGTATTTACAGGTAACAAGTTTAGCTGTTTTACTTTTTTTTTTTTTTTTTTTTTT
>NW_009952480.1:882294-910302 GCF_000747805.2 Chaetura pelagica | reverse complement strand
TTTTTTTTTTTTTTTTTTTTTTAGTTTTAGAGAGATGGTAGGAGTAGATGAAACAGGAAAGGAACAAGGACTTCCTGAACAAGACAGGGTCTACGGTAGGGAGAAATGGTTCTGCAAATTTTCTGAGGCTACTACGGCTAACAATGTATGTTTTGGGGTAAATTAAATCCACCGCTCACTCCAGTAGTAGAAATTTCACATACAAGGGCTTCTTTGTCCAGCTTACAAAGTTTCCACTTCAGGTCTGCTGGGTAGAATTTCATTTGGCAGCTGCACGTTTACTGGTCTTTAAATTCTGAATCAAGTTCATTACCAGCATAGTGCAGTTCAGTATGGCATTCAAGTTTCATAGGCTCAGTTTCTGAAGTCATGTGCAGTACTGGTCATAGAGGTTTAAATTGTCTACGGTTCCTATTCTAGGAAATCAGTATGTAGCTCTTGCATGTGCAGAGAAAATTGAACAAATGAGCAGTGAAATAAAAATTGAATATATTCTGTCAGTCCTGAATTTGTAATACATGACAAATTTCAAGTAGACTTCAAAGGTACAATTTATTAGTAGTATTTTCAGATCATGATAGAGGGCTTTGAGATTAAATATCCAAGCCTTGTATGAATCTTCAGTTTGACCTTTTCTAACCCTATTTCTACTCTAAAGGATGCAGCAAAACAACCCCCACTAACTTTTGTAGGGAAGTGGAAGAAATAAATATTATTTTAGTTGCATCACTGAAAAAAGTTCCCTCTTCACTCTAATGCCACAGTTAATTATTCTTGCTATGTTCCTTGTACCAGCATATGTATTTTGAGCAGGGTCAAGTTAGGCTCTGTACATGTCAGCTTCCTAGTCTGGTTGCCCATAGGGCTGTTAGTGCCAGCACAGTAAGTTTAGTAAAAAGGAGCTGCAAGTCATAACATCCCTTCAGAGGCAACATAAAATTAAGCCAGATTGATGTGAACACAGCCATTGTTTTAAAACAGATAATTATCTAAGAGCAAATATGAAGTAAAAAAATGACTCAACATTCTATTAAAACACAAGACTTATCCACTAAAACATCTATAGTTAGCCCCAGGCCAGAGATTCTACTCCTAAATGAATACACAATTTTCAGTGTTCATATCTTGGTATGTATTTTTCCAAAGTATCAACAACTACATGCAACAGGTTTTGCATCAAGGTACTTTTTTAAACATCTGACAAGGTGCTATATTGGAAAAAATAATACCAAATACTTATAGACTGTAGAAAGCAAAAGTTTTGTTATAGCAGATGAACTGAATTCAAAGAAATCAGCTCTCTGAGTTTTCTAGTGGAACAAAAACATTAAAAAATTTAGATTTCCAAAAGAAAAATAACTATAATTTAGATATATTCCAAAATTAAATTAAGAGTCTGAGGTGACAGCACAGAGTTTCAATACAAGAGAAATTAAAGGAAAATATTCTTAAGGGAATGGTGGAAGAAGGACCCAAATTAAACCAAAAACCAGCCAAGGCCAAAAGCAGAAGAGAGAATCTCCACAATTCTGCACAGAAGCTGTAAGCAAAAGGTTAGTAATACTGCTTATGCCAGTACAATACTCTTTGGGTTCCAACAGGTAAGGTTGGGTTAAGTGTGGGTACCTTTTATTATCACTTTTTCACATGCTTTTTCAGAGTTGATGAAATAGCTTCCTAATTTATCAAGCCTACATAGGAGTATCAGACAGGCAAGACACTCCAGTAGTTGTCTGTGTAAATCCCTGTTCTTTGTGTCATTATTTCAAAATAAGCTAAGCCAAGACATGTATGATGCTCTGAGAATAAATAAAACAAATCTCACACACTTTCACAGAACACTAATTTAGCTCATCTAGCGTTTCTCAGTAGGATGTCCAGAAGAGGAGAGAGAAATTAATTTATGTCATTATTTAAGGACCAGACATGATCCTTCCCACATGCCCAAACAAGGACACACACTTTCACGCACTGACTACACATAACGCAACAAAATCCATGGAGGACAACAACAAAAAAAATTACTTCATGTGGAGCTGGCAGACATTAGTAGAGTACAGCAGAACTTTAACTCCTCCTGATGTCATTATGCAGGTTGTTCCCTCACAAAAACTCCGAAGAAGTGTACCTAAGTTTCTGCTTTGTTTTATGGTCATGCACTTTTTGAAATTATCTAAGTTTGTCTTCTACATTGTTAGTACTCTGTCTTCATAATGGGGAAAAAAAAAAAGGGAAGAAAAATCAATGTGCTATTACCCTGTCAACCTACCCTTGCAAGAATTCTTTGAACATCAATGCTTAAGTAGGAAAAATGTATGCATTAGCATCACTAAGCACACTAATTTTTTTTACTTACACATAAAATAGAACGTAGACGCAAAAACTGATTTAGTTTAAGAAGAAAGGGCTCACAGCAGAAACAGAAAGATAAATCAGTAAACAGGTGTCCTGAAACAACATTCACTATGCTGAAGGAACACTTTTAGAACCAACAAGAAAAAAATCTACTCAAATTTACAGTGTGATCCATTGTGCATCAATCATGCATCCACAGACAAGTTCAGTTTTAACAGTCCTTCCTACTAAGACAGTCAAAACAGCACATAGGTAAAGCATAAAATACACCAGTTATTTACAAATATCAGGGATGCTTGAATCATACAGCTCTGATTCTTTGTACAAACAGAACACACAACAGAGAGCAACTGTCCAGTGATCATTTCCCAGTGTCTCAATTACACATACCAGAGTTGCTAAAAAGGCTCCAAGGAGTTCAATTTATATTCAGAAAAGTAAACATTTAGCCATTGGGACAGGATTAACATGAATTTTATAGCTGTTACTTGAAGTTTCATTTGGACAATTGGTCAATACAAGGTTTAAGTAAACATTGTTGCTTACAGCTCTAGAAGGTGTGGACAAATGACATTTACTTAGTAGGCAGCATGAAATACATAACTGGTATAAATTGGTCTTTGAGAGCCAACAACTACAATATCTCATGCATCAGCGTACCTAGAATTGTGAACTGGAATTGCAATTACTGAAAAAAATCTATTACCAATTTGAGTCACTTGGGTAAAAAATCCCTTCTCTCTACTTCCACAGTAGTTAATTCTCAAATTATTTTAGAAGCTAACTATCAAAAGGACAGAGTCAGACTAAAGTAAAACAGTCAGTGCATCTGCTGCTATAATGCTAGAAACCTGTAAAGTGATTTAAAAATATGTTATTACCTATTCAAACACCCTGTTTTAAGGGGTTAACTTCAGCAGGCCACCTTTTGAAAAGAACAAAGTCACAAAAGTTATTGCATTGTTATTATAATATTCTGGGGTTTATATAATTAAAGCTCTATAAAAGATTTCATAAAGCCCACCATAAGTAGCCTTTAGTTTTATTTTACTTTTTGAGATAACTGAACTTTGGAAGTACTATCTTTCTCTTCAATAGAAATGCTATTAAACAAGACATTTCTCTGCACATAAACTAGTAGTTTCATTGTATCAGGCTACTGAAAAATATTGAACCTGCCACTTTTTTGACATACATGAACAACATATTAAGTGCCTGGAGACAAACAATATATATACACACAGTATATAACAACAATATATTGTATATAACATGTATATAACAATATATATATGGGGTATATAACAATATATATACCATGTATATATATACACCATACCAATGGTTTCATGTAAACGTATTACAGTGATGTCAACAAAGATCCAGTTCTTAGATTTTGCATTTTTCAGATATTCTTTTGCAATATATAGTTACCAGGGTATCTTTTACATGAAGTGCTGCCGTATCAGGAACATGGAAAAAAAAAATACGGTTAAAAGGTAAGGGAAGATCTGATACAACTTGGACACTAAGCATAGGCTTCACTTAGGCTGAGAAATGGAGAAGCAGCAAAACTGTATCTACACGCACTACTTACCCGTGTGAAGGTTCCCTCAAAACTGTGAATATCCAGCTGTGGCTTCTGAGCATAAACATATGCATTGATTGAAAAGAGATCCTGTAAAAGAGATTAACATACTATTCTTTAAACTTAAATTTAGTAACATATTTTGAAGAAGCTTTTAGAGGTAAAGATGTCAGTTTATGACCCCCAGCAATTGACCCCAAGGTAATTTCATAACATTTTTATCCAACTAAGAAACATGCTGTTTTTTCAGTACATCTTGGTATAAAGGAACCAGATCCAGGATGATAGTCTGAATGTGTCGATAGTTCAAAGAGCAAATTGTTTTACATTTATAACATTAGTTACAAATTTTATCTAATTTATTTTCTCTTATCAGCCCCATTTTAATCTATAGCACTATAATCTTAAAATACTTTTCATGTATTTTCCATGTAGTATCTTTTAAAAATAAAGTGGTTTGGTTTTTTTTTAATGCAAAATGAAACAAAATACTTTCCCAGCAAGGAAAAAGCCAACTGAATACAGGAGGAAACAATGCAAGTTCTCTTAAATAATCAACCACACCTCCAGTCAACCCCTGAGAAAATCTCATCAGCTTCAAGAAAACCTGGGTACATCAACAGAATTACTCACATGCTTGAAGTCAGGGGTACTCTAATCTAGTCTGATAAAATTGTGTCTAACATGCATGGATACTTGTACTCATCACAGCCAGAGCATAAATATTCCTACCCTAAAATTAAGAATAAGAGATGCTTAGATACTGTAGTAGCAGGCTCTATGAAAAAGATTGTGGTATGGTATAAAAAGGGGAATTAAAAATAACCTTAAAAAAATCTGAAGAATGTTAGAACTTAAGAGATGTCCCTAGACGTCCAGCATGGAATAACTGAAACAATTACTTAATCAGGTAATTTTTCTGAAATATCCACCTCCCTCAGAAAGAATACCACAGAGGAATTGTTGAAAATCTGATCCAAAGGAATTTCTTCTCATCACAAAAGCAAATGTTTTGGTGACTTTTAGATAGTCAGGAACAACAGCAGCTAAGAGATTCCAACCCAAGTAGACTGCTCTCATGCATGGACCCACAATCCAATTTCTACTTTGTCAGATTGCTTCATACCAAATCCCAGTTGATCTAAGAATCATAATCTCTGATGAATTGCAAGAACATCAACCTTCTCACTGGATGTAGTGCCTAGGTATTTGGGTTATCTCCATCCTGTATTACTGGATGAGTCTTGCAGAAGGTTAATCAGACACCACCTCTGGGGAGAAGACTACATAGCTACAACCTCCTGTCCATGATAGCTAGAACGAACTATCTTCAAAAGCAGAATTACTTTTACAGTCTCTTTCATGGACATATAACCACATCTTGGCTCAAACATAGCTAAGCATGATATTTTTTGTTCATAATTTTAACTGCAAGAAAAAAGAATCACATTTGAATATTACATAATTTGAATATTAAAAAGTTAACTAAAGGTTAATTGTCCATCTGTGTTAATGTCTTAAAATCTAGTGTATCTGTATACTTTTGCTTCTCTGATAAAATGGTTATAGATTTTTATATAATTATTTTTCACTTTTCCAGAACAAAATTCATGGGTTTTAAAAAATATTTTGTTTTACTTTAGTTTAAAAATGTGTAGCTCTATAAATAAGAAATTTGTATTTCTATTTATGTTCTGCACAGAAGAAATCTCTCCCTTCATATCTTGCAAAAACACACGGACTTTGTATTTCATATACTTTTTAAAACACGACTTGAATTTGAACATTAACTCTCACAAATTATCTTTATCTTAAACTGTTAGCCATTTATTGCAGTCTTTCACATGAAGTTAATTCATTTCATCTTTGTTCTTCCAACCTACTTTCATCAGGTTCATGAGAAACAATTCATATGAAACTAATACACATGTGGTGTCCTATATCTTCATCATTCACTTCTTTCCAATCTGTTATCACCTACAATTTAGCTAATCCAGGCTATTATGTGTTTTATTATGCAAAGAAAAATAAAGAGTCTCTCAGTGGTGGATAGCACAACAGAAAACTAATACCACACACATACTCATATACACAATAAAAACTGCTAATGAAATGCGTCAACCAAGAACTTCTCTCTTTTCAAAGAATGCCTTAGTAGGAAGCAACATTTGAATAAAAGAAAGTAGAAAGATCCAATTTTATAAGTAAGCTGACATTTGTACAGTAATGTATCTCCTTAATTTCTAATCTGTTTTTCTTCTACTGTGATGTTTTGTTACATTTTACATGTAAAATTTCTATGTACCTTGGTGTCTTTTCTTTTTATGTTTTAGTTGTCCTTTTGTATTTCTAATTTAACACCAACTTTCTCATTTGCCTTTTTTTTCTTTTTATTTCAACTCTTAAATAAACTCACTTATCTTTCCGAAAAAACTGAGATCTGCACCTTCCTTACACATTTGTGGCACTACTCTGGAAAGCCACAAACTAGAAGGAGTAGAGGAGTCCAAAAGTGCAAGGGTGGTTTGCTGTTGTTTTTTCCAGAACTAAAAACCATAAGAAAAAACTGTGCTCTGAGAAAAATCCAGGGTAGTAGTTCATTAGCATTTCATTCATGAGGAGTAGAAAGAAAAGACATACAAGCATATTACACATGCTCAATAGCTTTCTGAAATATTTTTTCATTATTAGGGTAAAAAACAAACAAGGGGGTAAGAACTTTTTTCTGTAACCCAATGCTCTGTGCTCCAAATGAGTATCATTCTCAGGTCAATAAAATATAGTAGTTAAGTTTTATAATACAAGAGAAAGAAAGAGAAATCCAAAGTAAGATACTGTTATAGAAGTCATTACACATGGACTGCATTCAACAATAAAGGTTACTGCAAGAGTACAAAGATGTTCCTTCACCTAGTGCTGCCTTCCCAGTAGTAGAAGCTGTATATACCTCAGTTCAATGTCTTGAAAAAAGGTAAGGACAGTGAATTTAATATGGATACATCAAGTTCTGTACACAATACTACATAAAAATATAACTTCTGCTCACTGAGCAAGAAAAATTTACCTGGTTAGGATATGTCATTGCTTCCCCCTATATAAAAGTAGGGAAACCGAGAATGAACTTAAAACAAAGGATTTAGTTCTATTTTTAAAAAGACAGACAACTACTTTTTATTAACAATTTAACTAATGAAAGACCTGGTCTTTGTGAAATTCAGCTTCAGTAAAGATTTATTTTCACACTATAAGCACTGAACTGTTCATTCATTGAAGCTAAATAGTTCTACTGGTATGTTCAATGGAAACAGTATTCTGCATCTAAAATTACACTGCTTTTAGCAGACAGTGAGGGCAAATGACCTCAGTTATTTTCTTATTAAAGGAAAAAACCCCACTTGGATAAGCGGATTGTAATAGTTCTAGACTAAAACAACTATATGAAAGACTTGACTCTGAAGCAATAAAAAATATTTTTATACAATAACAGAAATTTAAAAACAAATGCATATAATTTTTTATCTTGTATTTGAAAATAATAATTCAGAAGAATGCATTTCATCCTTCTAGACTGAAAGTCAGGAAATTACTTTATGACAGTACAGCAGCAAAAGTCTTCTCTTTTGCCTTTCACAGTTTTAAAAACCACTGTAAAGTTATCAATAACAGAGAAAAATCTCCTCTATTAGGTCAAGGGCAACATTGTTCACCCTACTTAAAGATCATTAAAATACATTCTTAATCATAACATGTAGTTCACTACAAATAAAATTGCCTTTCGTTCAATAAAACTAATTAAATGTAAATGGTATTGTTTACTGCTGTATGGATCTTCTGATATAAATCAGCAAGTCACCATTTATTGAAAATTACAGTGACCTCATTGCTGTTAATAAATTTAGTTGATCACGCAAGCTAGAGAAGAATGCCTTAGAGTGTGCATATCACCAGAACAACTCCCTTCACCTATAACCATGAAACTGCAAGAAACCTAACCTGGGTGTTACAATATTTGCTGCTCAGCCATCATTAAATGACTTGTTGAAATTTTAATTCTCTGATCACATTAAGTGCTTTAGAAAGACAACAAAATCTGTACTGGTCACCTTGGTGGTGTCATTTGTTCTTTAAGGAAAGCTCTGCAGGTCTGCAGGTTTGTTTATTCTGTGTGTCACAGTGGGTAAGGTTACAGAGCTGCTCTGTTGACGCAACTGACAACTTATGCCAACACAAAATACTCACTGCCTTTATATCAGATAACTAAAGAAATCAAAACGAGCTACAACTATGGAGAGCATATTGTCAAAAACGTGACCAAATTGCTTATAGGCTATTTTCTGTTCAGCTTGCACACACTTTTTTTTTTTAAACATTTAAGTATGAACTGTAAGCACAAGCCTTCAAAACGCCCTTCAAGCACACGCAGAAGACACTGAAACAGGTGTTGCTTTACAAGCAGGGAGTCCCATTATTCCAGGAAAAACGCTAATGTAATGAAGTGCTACTTAAGACAGAAAGTGAGCTGAAACTATTTGATCCACTACAGCAAAAACCCAGAACATCAGTCCAGAGACAGCAAGGGCAAAACGCCAGGCCTCAGAGATGTCACCTTGCACCCCTACCCGACTGCTTTATCACAAACATATACCGAGTAAACCTTAGAAACCCAATCCACTTTTGTAGCCACCCCCACGAACAGGAGCCTTTAATCCGGTTCAAAAGTCGCACTGAATAAAACATCAGCTTCCTGCCTCTGCAACAGACATGACTAACAGCACTTCCACTCCACCAAACTCTTTGCAGGCCTCGAATGTCCCGCGCTCTACCCCTTTTCTTCACCGTGCCGTCCCGCCAAAGCCCCGCACAGCGCCCGCACCGGCCGCTCCCGCAAGGGCTGGTGCTGGGGCGGGTTCGTTTTCAAACAAAACCAAAACAAAACCAAAACAAACAAACAAAAAAACCCCCCCACAAATAAAACACACACACACAAACCCCTTTACAACAAAAGTTTTCATGAATAGCTTGATTTAAAGAAGCTGAAGCAAAACTTTGAGAGAGGTGTTCCCTGAAGTGCCTCTTTCACCCTGTCAGTTATTTTGGGGGCACATATGATGCGCTGCCTATGCTATGCATCATGTAGTGCAAAAAGAATGAAAAGAGGAGCTCAGCAGTTCCTTCTGGCAGGAGGGCTCAGCCTGGAGAAAAGAAGGCTTTGGGGAAACCTTAAAGCAGCTTTGCAGTACCTGAAGGGGCTACAGGGAAGTTGGGGAGGGACTATTTACAAGGGCTTGTAGTGACAGGACAAGGGGTAATTAATTTAAACTGGAAGGGGTATATTTAGGTTGGACATTAGGAAAAAATTCTTACCTGTGGGAGGGGTGAGACACTGGCACTGGTTGCCCAGGGAAGTTGTGGATTCCTTCTTCATGGAAGTATTCAAGGGTAGGTTGGAAGGGGCTCTAAGCAACCTATCCAGTGGGAGGTATCCCCACCCATGAATCTAGATTATCTTTAAGGTCCCTTACAAGCCCAAAGAGTTCTATGAGTCTATTATTACAATTTTATGATTCCTCCAACATGTTATAGAGGAAAGGAAATCAAATATAGAGATGCAGCTTATTACTCTACTAGGAACTACAAAATTAGGCTTAGAAGAAAAAAAATCTATAATGCTACCTTTGGTTAGTCTGCAATTCATGGCTTGCTTACACCTTCTTGCTAATCTTCTCAAGTTGTCCATTCACAGAGCTCCTTTAGATGGCTGATACCCTTGCACGATTGCCATCCCACTAAAGGTAGAAGTGTCTTTACAGGAATTAAAGAAACACTAATGTGCTTTCCAGAGGAATGGAAACAAGCTTCTGCAATGTAAACTTGCATTAACTTCTGTGAAGGACGTGGGGATCCCCTAAAAACATTTACATTTGGGTGGATTAGGCTACCAGTTCCCCAAAATAATTCATAGGCAGATGGGGCTTAAGAGTAAAACAGATGTATGACATGACCACTGCAAACATTTTAAGGACAGCCAGAAAGCAGCCATTTAAAACAACTTCACTGAAGAACAACCAAGTGTCAATGGTTTGACCAACCACACAGTATGGAAATTGGGAGATAGTTTTGTGTAGTTGGCAGGAAATATTATACCAAGTTTCAGTTACTTCAGAATGACATGTCAGCTTAATGCAAAGTCTGGGCTACAGTGGTGAACCACCAGTAACTCAGTGATGAGAGAAAGCGCAGGTACATCAACTGCTTGGTGGCTTCCATTTGCTGCTGGTGGCCAGGGAAGACCTGTTGAGTGTACATAGCTCCTTGATTAACTGCCATGAGTCTCAATAAACCAAACCTCAGAACACTGAAGTTTCCAGGCTCAGAACACTGAAATTACAACCAGCAAAGAGAACTCAAAGAGGCACTGCTCTGCACAAGTTGTTTGCTGAGTGCAGTGATGCGTCCAAAACAAAAGAGAAACAAAATATAATAGCTAAGTTGGACACAGTTGTAACCATCTGAAATAACTGTTTAATAAAAAAAAACAAACAAAAACCAACAAAATAAACAAAAACTACAACAAAAAAGCCAACAAACCAAACCAACAAACGTAGCAAGATTGAAAACTGACTGGATGTTAGTCAAATGCATGCATCCATTTCAAATGTGGGCGTTATTTTTTCTTAATGAGAAAACAAGACAAGCCCATGACTAAATTGTAAAAACGTACAAGAGAGATATTATTACAAATACTAAATTCAACTGCAGGTTACAGAAACTTGTTGAAGTTTCTTCTTGCAGCATCCTGTCTGACCTGCCTGACCTGGCATCTCTGTCTGGCATGACCATCCTTCAGTTCCTTCCTAATCCTCTACATTGAAACCTAGCTCTTTTTTCCTCCTCCTCCCATCATATGTGAAACCAGTAGCCAAAATACTATGAATACAAGAAAAAAAAAACCTCTCCCTTTTGCCAATTTCACTATGGCAGCAACTCTGTAAATCTGGAAGAGTAACTGCAGAAGTCCTGCTAAGATCTGGCAGGCAATCTCTGTCGAGAAGACATATAAACAGTTCTCTTTAGGTACATTTGCTTTTAGTAAAACACCTAGAGGATTTACTGCTGAAACACCAGAAATTCTGTACAGGAAGATTTCCACAAGCTTGTAACTTGAGCATATTTTCAGAGGAAGTCTGTTAATACCAAGCCAACTCTCCTGTATCATAGCAAGCTTCCACAGTACCAGGAACACAATTCAGCTTCTCTTTAAGAATTCTACATATTCTACATATTTTTGTAGATACCCATCTATTTTAAATGTATAAATACATACACATGTGTCCCTTTCCATGATTTTAAGTTACCCATGACACAACACACATATGCCCTCCAAAAATACACACATTCAAGCAACACTTATGAGAGCACTCCTTGTAAGAACTTGTACATTGCACCACAAAGACCAAAAAGCACCATGATAACAGAAAGCACTTCACCTTCCAAGACTTTTATTTCCCAGCCTTTCAAATTAGTGATTAAAGCAACAGCTCCTGATGCAAGGATGACTTGCACTTGTAGTGTAACACTTGGTTGAAAATACTACAGTTGTGATATGCTTCTGTGGAGTATGGATCTTGGTGAGGACCAGAATGAGAACAACTATAAAAATCCAATTCTGTCTCAGTTTCTTGTAGATGTAAAAACCCCAACATTTGCATAACCAACTTCTCATTCCCTGGAATATCTATCTTGTATTTTTTGCAAGAAGTAGGACTTTGGTAACGTATTTCTCACTACTTGCAATAATTGTAACAAGAGATAGATATGCATCCATGGAAGGTACCTTAAAAGAAAACAGATAAAATGCTTACCCCCAAAGCTGGCAATCTTTGTGTGCAACTGACGGCAACCTTCAGTTTCCAGTCTGTTTCTCCATCGAGCTGGTCAGTTCGAATGAAACATGAACCTTGAAGTTATAAAAGGACATACTATTTTTCATCTCAAAAATTCAGTTTGTGTTAAAAAATTCAGAACAGTGAAAATAAAGCCATTTACAACAATTTCTAAATAAATGTGCTACATATAAAATAACTAATATTTTCAAATGTCTTTGTACCTTCTTACTGAAATGCTCCAGATACCACACAATAGCACACTTTTTCTGATAAAATGAACCTTTTAAAAGGTGGTAATTTCAGCAATTCTCTTCACAATTGCTATACTAAATAAACCTAAAATATTTCTGAAGTAACAATTACAACTTCCATTATGCTGCAGCCTAACATCTATGTACACTATTGTTACTGTGTGTTATGGCAGTAAAACAAAAATATTTTCCTAATTATTTGTAAATTTTAAACAATGTGTATAGACATATATTAATATATACCCATATTTCCTTCTACATTTCAACCAATCCAATAAGAACTAACAAAGTAGTTACATCACTAGAAGTGATATGGTAGCTATTAAACTGAAGGGAACACTGGCAAAGAAGTTTATCTTCTGAGTCTTCTTGCACAGACAAAAATACAATGTGCTATTAGCTTTGACTCTAATAGGCAACATATGAAAAAAGGGCACCTACCACTGAAGACAAAATAAACAGATTATTTTATAGGACACATGGATCCCGATGTAAGTAAAATCTACGAGAACCCAATGTTTTATTCATCAAGGCCTGTAAATTAAGCAGTTCAATGAGCTAATGGTCTGAAAGGACATGCCTGAGACAAAAGCCACCTGAAATTATATCTGAGTAGGAGGTAGCATTTTTGCACAACAGTCTTGAAAGTAGCTTACAAACTTCCACATAATAGCTATATTTACATTAAGAGCGTAGTGAGTAAACAAATACGTAAATATTAATGTAAACAGCTCTCAGAACAGCTCATCAAACTAAATTTCACCCAACGCACAGAGCTGCAAAATGCAAAGCTGTATCTGAATCTCTTGAAAAGCTGATCTTAAATTCTTGACAGGATTCTTTATGGATTTTCTTCTAAAAATAAAAGACTATAAATCACTTTTTGAAGAGTCCAGTGACATGCAATGCATTATTACAATCATGGGTGAGGTACCTAGGAACAGCTAGAAATACCATAGTTTCACCTCACTTTCTATCCTGGGCAGAGATGAGCCTACTTTCCATCATACTTTTCCTGTACAAGACATTTCATGGTTCTCTTTACCCTTCCTGTCAATGGTTGCTCTCTTCCATCAATTTCATTTAGAATTATACTATAGATCAATGTAGTTCAAGACCAGTGTGGCTCCTGTGAATGGTTGACTGCACATATATTCATTTAATAGAGCTCACACTATGACATGTATTGGCCAGCTGCATTTCCTCTCCACTTCAGCAGTTAATTTCATCAATAACTTATCTCATAGCCTGTTTCCCTTTTATCCAGAAAAAAGGGACTGCTTTCTGCCAAGTCAGCTTTCAATAGTGATCACAACAGCAAAACCGAAACAATACAATCCTCTTCTCTACTTCAAATACTGCTGCAGATTTGACTGATTATTTTAATTATACAATGAGATACTGACTTAAAACTTGGTTTAAGTAAGCTATAAACACATGTGCTTAAATATGTAATTAAAAAAAAATGTATAAAAACAACTCTGCACCCCTGCCAAGCCCTCGCACCTATAAAAAGTGTACCCCATTGTGTATTGTGCAGAAGACACATGTACTTTACCTTTGAAAGGTATTTGAGTCAGCAGTACATAAAACTTCTAAAAATCAAAGTCTTCTGAAAAAATTGCTTTTGTAACAGCTGCGTTTTGAAATGCCTAGAAGCATTGGCCCCCTCCCACTCCAATCACAAAAATAAAAAACCCAAACAAACCAATGTAGAAAAAAATTGTTACATACTTCCCCAGAACGCTTTAAGTCAGTGTTAAAAATCTCTTCCATTTCTACCTGAATATGACTTGCCAGGAAAAAAACTTCTAGACAAATACCAGGAGCTGCTATTCCCTCTGAATTCAGTAACTCTTGAACCTGACAATTATTTTACAGCACAAAAAGAACAGAAAATTAAGTTCTGTGCTGCATAAAGGCAAATTCATGAAGTATTTTAAATATTTACCAATCAAAGCATAGCTATCTACAGGAAAAAATCCCAACATTTTCATAAGGCTACATATAAAGGAGTACGAAATTAAACTTTTTACTTTATACAGTGAGGGCACTCAGATGCTCATTTCTCCAAAACAATACACTGTCAATCCAAGATTAGCAGACAAAGTTTACCACTGTGAACACATCTGTCTCATTTCTGTCTCTATAGGGAAAATTTTGGAATTATTTAAATCAATCCTTAAATTTGAATTCAAGGAAATTATACTGCGCTTAAAGAGTTTAATTATTTATAGCAAGTGGTGCAAACTAATACGTGAGTACATTTCAACTAAATTACAAGAAGAGAATATCAATTTAGCCTAATCAGTTGAAGATGGGCATAAATCACTTCAAAGTATGTCCACGCAAGGTGCTGCCCAAGTGCCTAGTTAAACTGATTTTTAAAAAAACATTTCAGTTGAAATCTGAGAAACTTCTATGCTTGGGGAATAATAATGGATAATTCCATTTTCTGTGTTTTAGCAAAAGCTCAACTATTTGAGGCCTGTCCAAAACTTACTCTAAGACTGCTTTCTGTGGAAAAACAGTACCTGCAATACAAAGGATGAAAACAACTTTTTAGAAACCTGAAATAACTACAAAATTTTCAAATAAAAGGATCCATTCCTCATTATTAAGACTTCTTGCTTATGGCTATTTGAGATACTCTGGATTAACAAAACCCATCTTCTTTAAAAAGCTTTTGTGTGTTAATAGAATAATGAACAAAAATAATGTTTATTTCAGTAGCTTTTACAGTGTTTTGAAAGAGAGATACAAAAGCTCATCTATAATGACACTAATTTAGGGACAGGACATGCCTGGCCTTGATTTGTCAAACAAAGGTGCAGTGCTCAAAACAGAGTAAGTAGGAAGAGTCCTACTAATTGTGTACCGGACTTGAGGTTTTATTCAGAATATACATGCAGGACATGTACACGTCAAATACTTCCAAGAATGGTTTACACTTGCATATCCATCAGTGACCTCTTTTGTAGGCCTGGTTACATCTAGTGATCTAGAAGAAAAAGTCCATGAGCAAACTAAATACAGGATGAGCTTGGAAAATGCTGGTCATATTTTAGCCTTAAATTTGGGGGGGGGGAAAGGAGGAAAAAAACCAGGAAAAAAAATACCCTGCAACCCAGAAAGGGAAGCTTCTTAATGAAGTAATTAATTACGTCATTAGGTTCCTCTTAATTAATACTATGTATCATTATCATCAGGTAGCTGCATCTTGTATTTTTATACTATTAAACTTGCTATTCATGTCTTAGGCATTAATTTCTTTGTGTGCTCATATCTTTAATTGTCTGAAATTATAGTAACGTACATAAACTCGTGCTACTATCAAGCACTTAAATTTTATTTTTATATATACACTTCTGAGTCTTAATTACAGTTTTTAATACAGGTTTCTGAAAACAAGCTGTTACTTTGGATGATACGTATTTTCTTAAATGTATTCTAGCTTAGAGGGTTTTTAAAGAAGTCACTCAGAACAGAAAAACTATGTATTAAATTATTTATTCCTACTTTATTTCATTTGGAAATGTTGTTTCCGCCAAGCGGAAAGATGCATAATTCCTTCTTAAAACAATTAGCTTACTATTCATCCTATTTGTGAAAAAATTTCCAGAGAAAGTGTGGTTAGTACAAGAAACCCAGAATAGCAGTTTTGATAGACAAAGAGTAATCTCCTTTGTAAAAGAAATATTTTTAACTATTCTATATAAAATTGTATCAGCTGTTTTTCATAGAAGGCTATAATGAAGCAACAACAAAACCCAAATTATTCCAATTAATATTTGCAGTAATTGTGGAAACAAAATCAACTACCCTAGAGAAGCTGGTTTAGCTTGCTGCAGAAACAAAATTGTGTGTCATTTGTAGCATCTCCTGTGTATTACATACATTATTCTCTCAGAGATGTTTTAGGGAACAGCTCTTTACTAGGAGACTTCACAGAGCTTCTTAGTAGCCTAGTGGGTATCCTAAAATAATCAGACAGAAGCAGAATATCCTACTAGTCATACAAGTATGGTCTCGTGTTCTGAGTTAAGCAGTAATACTCTTGAATAATCCAAAACTAGATAACTGAATCCAAATACCTCATTAACTCCTAGAAATTCCCTGCAAATCAGATTCTGAAAATGGCAAAGAAAATTTAGGTAGAGTAACAAAATGAAAAGATAGTTTCCTCCCTGCTTCCTTCTTGATCATTAAGTTTAGTGGCTTTGTTTTTACAAAGAGAATGTGAGAAAGAATGCTAATCACAGAATGGCCAGGGTTGGAAAGGACCTGTGAAGATCTAGTCCAACCTCCCCACTATAGCAGGATCACAAAGTAGATCACACCTAAAGCACCTGCTTTCCAGGGCTGGCCAGGTTTCTCAACTAATAACAACAAGAGAAACTAAGATTGTTTTCTGGCAGTAAGAAACTAAACTATGCCACTTGTCCTGTACCCAGAACTTAATTTTCAGTTCCCCATTTGCAGTTCCCAGTCTGGAAGAAGAATCTGAGAAAGAAGCTCCAAGTCATGAGATGGAAGAGACAAGTCTGAATTCAGAGGAAAAAAAAATACCTAAGGACTAACTTATTGTGACTAGCATTAAAAAATAACAAAGTGAATGACACATTCTTCTTCACATACTTCTACGTTTCTGTCCTTCACTTTTTCATCTCTTGCTTTCAGCAGTCACTTACAGCATATCTTGTCTTCAACTACACCAATTTATCAGCATGTTAAAGTGAATTTTTAAAAAATTTTCCACTTTTAAATTTCACAAGAACATTCAAATCCCTTTGACAAAGCCTTAACTGTCAGCCCCTCACATTATATTTATTACATCATATATTTATAGCATCAGTATACACAGTGAAAAATAGTACATACTAAGTCAATTAGGAACACAGACATTGTCTTTAACTTTCTCTTGGAGAACATAAAAGTTCAAGTTTGTGTTTGCAAATTTTTTCCATGTATCAGCAAGCTTAAAAAAATAATTGTCAGTAAGCACTAAAGAGAACTTAGAGGTATAGTTCAGATATGCCCTAGCACACATTTTAATGTTCTACTTGGCTGAAATTAATCAGAGGGAAGCAACTATAATTTATTTGTACATAGAAGATATGCAGGAATATGCATATTTTACAAGCATATTAAAAGACCAAGCACCCCAGTTTTGAAAAGGTATTGTTTTGTCTGCAGAAATGCAGGGTTGAATTCCACACTGCATTAGAGATGTATCATTGAAAACCAATTACAGTGTGCATGTGCACTTAAATAAGTCTAAAAAAAAAAATCATAAAAGTTAATTTCTGTAATATGTAACTGATAAGAACTCATGTCAGTTCTTTTTTAAGAGAAATACTGCTATAGCACTAATACATGTATGGGTCCTTCTCAGTTAAATCTAAATAAAATTATATCTGCCCTCTCTCAAGTGCTGTATCCAATGAATTTTTTACACATGAGAACAGCAGCTACAACTAATGCCTTTCAAGCCTCAGCAAAACTGAATTATTAAATCTGTCTGCCTATATCCTATTACAGCCTACTTATGAATACTTGATTTTATTTTGTATAATTGACAACAGTTGTCAGGAAAGGAAGGTTTTAACAGCAATCAAATTAAGATCAACTGGTGTAAGTGTCACAGTGCAGAA
This sequence comes from Chaetura pelagica, assembly GCF_000747805.2. Taxonomy (NCBI): domain Eukaryota; kingdom Metazoa; phylum Chordata; class Aves; order Apodiformes; family Apodidae; genus Chaetura; species Chaetura pelagica. Next base: position 892,568 of record NW_009952480.1, on the reverse strand, counting down.
CCTGTGTCAGGCGTTGATGAATTAATTGATAGGTCACTAAGAAACAGGGCACATGAACTGTGGTGTCATAAACAGCTGTATATTGTCTGGTAATACTACCAGCCTTCCTGCTTTAAGTCAAAAGCTTTGAAACAGACAGGCTACTAGAATACACCCAACAAAAAAAATGGATTTGACTTCAACACCTAACACCAGATCATTTACGAACAACTTGATTTTTAAATCATTTATATTAAGTGACTACGTGCATGAAAATTTTAAACTGTTGACAAGATGAATAGCAGCACTAAGATGACATGTTGGAGTAGAGAGTTTCATTTATCACTAGAACAAGCAGCTTTCAATTATGATAGCTTCAACAGAGGAAAAAACACAGGACACCTGAAACATCCCAACATTGAAGCTACAATGCCATTCACATAGGATGTAATCCAAAAATGTAGTGGCATTTCTACAACACTGATTAAATTAGTTTTGAAGCATTAATTTCTCTTAAGACCATGAGAGAACTGTGTGTACTTGAGATATTTGATCTGAATTAAGAAACTGACGAAGCAATTGATTAATTGGAATTTAAGCCATCAGTCACTGGATCCATCAACAGATTCATTTACATTCTAAACAATCAGCTGATGGTCTTACAGGATACCCATGTATTAATACACAGTCAATATGATACCCGTAAACTCATCACAGTTCCTTATTGACAAGTACACACGTGCTTTTAATCCAAGCTTGATCACACTGCATCTTTTTTGAATTGCTATATTGATTCAATATGCTCTAGGAATTTTCATTTCTATTTTTATTTAAAACATTATGGAATTATCTTATATAGCAAACAGTGTTCCAAATAAAAAAGCAAGCATCTACATTCCTATTCATATTCTCAAGTTTTACCTTAGTGATTTATATTGAGATATACAAAAGCATAGTCAAGCATTAATTTATCTTTTCCATTTCATGGGATTTGATGCAACACTTTGCTCCATTATTCTTCTGATGAATACTAATAATCTCTCCTCAGAGAAACTCAGTTATAGAGGAGAAAAAGAATGTGAATTATTTACATCTTCAATTAAAAGCTAAGTCAAAAACTCTGCCATAGAGAAGGCTTAGAACACTGAAAAAGTTCTTGCTTTTCAAATTTAAAAAAACAGTGAAGGAGGCAGGGATGCCTCTTTATAATGGTATGAAAATCAGTGCTGCATTTAGCAGATGGCAGCTTTACAATTCAATTGTATACAATCACCGCAATATTTTTCACTGACACTGATCCCTGTTTGTGCACTTGCTTAGACTGCTATTCTAGTAGTTTTTAACATTTTCCATCATTTACAAGCACTCCTGTCTAACTGGGGAGGTCCCAGTAGACTGGAGGGTAGCAAATGTGGCACCCATCCACAAGAAAGGGAACTACAGACCTGTCAGTCTGACCTCAGTGCCAGGGAAGATCATGGAGCAGATCATCTTGAGTGCCTTTACACATCATATACAGAACAACCAGGTGATCAGGTCCAGTCAGCATGGGTTTATGAAAAGAAGGTCCTGGTTGATGAACCTGATCTCTTTCTATGACAAGATGACCCACCTGGTCAGTGAGGGAAAGGCTGTGGATGTTGTCTGCCTGGACTTCCATAAAGCCTTTGACATGGTCTCCCACCGCATTCTCATGTGAGGAGTGGCTGAGGGAACTGGGGCTATTTAGTGTGAAGAAAAGGAAGCTGAGGGCAGACTTCTTTGCCCTTAACAATTACCTGACAGGACATTGTAAAGAGGTATGTGCTGGTCTCTTCTCAAAAGTAACTGGTGACAGAACAAGAGAAAATTGCCTCAAGCTGTTCCAGGGGAGGTTTAGACTAGACATTAGGAAGAACTTTTTCATTGAAAGGGTTGTTAGACTATGTCAGAATATGCCGTCCAGGGTGGTGGTTGAGTCACCATCCCTGGATGTATTTAAGGGTTGTCTAAATGTGGCGCCTGGGGGATACAGCTCAGTGCTGGACTTGGTAGAGTAGGGTTAATGGTTGGAGTAGATGATCTTGAAGGTCTTTTCCAACCTAAGTGATCCTGTGATTTAGAACTAAAATAATCAATGGCGTTCTGTCCCATGAATGATCCAAATACACTGCCCGATTAAAATACAAGAATCTTGAAAATATTTTCAGTCTTGCTCATTCGTTTATAAACCAATTTTGCTAACAACTGCAACATGTTAGTCATATTTACTACACGTTAGTATTAGAAGCATGTTTCTCAACAAAGCAATAGATGGTACATCTTCCTTCAGATGAATCAAGGATGAAAATATTTTCCAGAAGTAATTGTAATACAGCAGGAGAAAAACACTACCTAGCATAACCTACTACAGCAAGCTAATTTAAATGAGATTACAGACCACTTTGATAAAAAATATGCTGCATATCTGGATAAAGGGGATGAAACAGCCTTTTGCAACCAGAGAGGTTACAGTCTTTTAACATTAAAGTGGCTCCACTGCAAATCATTTTAAGACCTGACTAAAACAGGGAAATTCTCTAAAATGATACTACTAAATGCTATTCCATAAACAGCATCCAATTTAACATCATTATTCTGGTCTAAGTACTGAGTTCAGCTTGCACATTCCATTTTTCTGTTCTTAATACAGCGCTAATTTGGCTTTCAAAGGAAAACATTCTGGTTTACAATTGGAAACTTGGTTCTTATTTAAAATGTGTTATGAGAATATCTCTGGGTGCAAGTACCACATGTTTGCTTAAAGATTCAACAGGATTCTTCTTACAATGTCCAGTCAGATATGCAGTAATTATATTATACAGAACAACCACAAACTGCTGCCTATCATATCAGAAATGGAATCAGGACTTAGGACTTTTAAACTAGATTTCCTTCTTTTAGCTTAAATTTCAGTAGAAAAATAAAAATAAATCAATTGGTATTCTGATCCTAATGCAAAGTACATTTTAACACCAATGCCACAAGTAAAGGTGCAGAGTATTTTAAGAATATTGTCTAACTGGCTCCGTGATTGGAGAGCTCTAACAGCACAGCAGTAGTCGCTCTCCCCATCAGCCTCCTTAATGCACTTACATATTTCTAAAGACCAGTCATACAAAAATACATACGCACATACACCTCAAAGGAGAGTGCTTGTAGCTGACTTAAGGAGCATTTTCTCTTTGGATGAAAGCAGAACTCACAATCAGAGGAGGCTGAGCAAAGTTTATGGTCAAAGATATCAGAATCCATTGAAAGCACATTAAGTCTCAAAGATTTTAGCTTCAGCAATAGTAATACCAGCCTTGGTATGTGTCTTAAATAGAGAAAATTACAAGTCAAAGGAGACAACAAAATCATCAGATTACAACAGGCATGTAAAAAACAAGAGGATAAATCTTTTGTTTAAAAATTTAGAAGGGAAAAGCACATTCTTCTTTGCCAAGCAGGAGCATACAAAGAAGCAACATACCCAGCTGCAAAAATTTAATAATCAGAACTTCATAGGCTTTGCAGAAATTCCTTCTTCATTATAAAGATAGGACCACCAAGACTAATTTTCCAGTTGTTTCAAATAATTTTCAAGTTAATGTTAACAGCTTGGCTAGTAAAGCCTTAAGGTAAGAAAAGAAAAAACCCAACCCCAAATTAAATGCTAACAGAAGTAAAAGGTGATAGTATATTTTAAAAAAACAACGCATTGTTATCTATCTTATAAAAAGATATTTTACAGAACACATATTATAAACTGTTTCTATGCAAGCAAATCTTGGAATTTGAATGCAAGAGTAATTTCTTTGTCTTTTACTTTTAAAAACCTTTGTCAATATATCCAGTCTATCAGTTATAAATATACAGACAGTTTGGTTGCCTGACTTGCCCTGTCACTTTAATAATTCTCACCTACAGCTTTTCTAAGCCATTATCCAAAATTGTGGGAATTGTCTGGAATTTTATGATATTCAGACTGCTACTTCAGCCATGCCCCCAGATGCCCTGAAATACCAGTGAAATGAATTATCACTGGAGTTTGGGAACAGGCAAACTTATTTGTAATGCAATACAGTCTCCTTACATATCTATTTTTTCAACTGCTGATAGTATTTTATTTTTTTAATATTAAAAAATAAATAGTAAAGTATTCGTTTGTTACTACTTATTTTGCTGCAAATCTAATGAAACACATGCATTGTGCCAGTCACTCAAGTATGCACAGAAAATAATTAGGAAATGAAATATGTTATCACATCTTGTAATAACATTTTACATCAATAACAGAGAGAGAGAGTAATATTAGGAGCTTAATGCCTGCAAAGACCTCCTCCTTCCACCACATAACACTCGTACTATGTGACTATATTTTAAACAAGTAGCTGATCACATAGAATCAGTATTACTTAGTGGCTAAAGCAGATAACAAAAGATTTCAAGCCCAAGTTAAATCACATGTTAGAAATGGAATAAGAACTGAAGTATAGAAACAGATTAAAGTAGTTTGGACAGATTGTTGGCAGCTACTCATGCCCTAAAGATAAACTTTTATCTGGCTGTATGTGCAAAACTTAACTCGAGTCATTCATCATTCTCTATAGCAACAGATTTTCAAAGCATTTTAGTTCTCAGAAAGGTAGATTTTATAGTGCTTGTTTTCTAAACATAATAGAAAATTCTGGAATTTGTGACAAATGCAACCCCTTCAGCTTTATTATTCTGTGGTTGTTGGATTCATAAAGAGATAAAAAGTGACATCGGTTACACAACTGAATTCCAAACTGACATTTTTTCCTCTAGTTTGATTTTCAAATATCTAAAGTTCCAGAATAGGCTGACACCTAGACAATTAAGTTTTTTGTAGAACATTTATTCCTAACTGCCCAGAATGAATAGATACTACTTGCAACACCCTTATTATATTTTTACTTGCAGTGAGCTTGGGTTTTCACATTAAGACACAAATGTTCTACTACTTGCATTTGAAAACCTACAAAACTAGACCTTTTAAACAAATATTTGCCAGCACAAAGCTCTCTTTCAGTGGAGAAATGCTTAAAGAGTGCGTAATTTTCAAAATAACTTTGATTAACAGACTTTGGAGTAAGTCTTACTAGTTTACAATCTCTGTGAACAAGCCTGTACTTGCATTTTATATTTTATGCCAGTAGAAAGGTTACAATTTTTTAAAAATGGCAGCTGTATTACTACAGAAATGAACATCTACATGAACTGATACAAAGCCTCAAAAGAAAAACAATTTCCCTGTATTATTCCCACACTTTACTTATTCCATTATTGTTGATTACAAGAATCCTGAAAACTCCTAACTATAAATTTTAAAAGTGAGATTGCTCTTCTTGTTACAACTCAAAAAAACACAAATGCATTTGTGACTAGTAATACATGTTTGAGTAAATATACCATTCTTAAGGAGTTTCACAAGTGAAATTCACAAAATTGACCTATAGAACGGAGGATGTTCAAAGAGACCCCAGCAGGATGAGGAAATGAGAAGACAAGAACCTCAAAGTTCAACCAAAATGGTGCAAAATCCAGTTCCTGGCAAGGAACATGCACCGGTATATGTTGTGGGGCCACCCAGCTGGAAACAGCTTAGCAGAAAAAGACCTGGGGATTCTGGGAGTCATCAGGTTCAACATGAGCCACCATCATACCCTTGCAGCAGAGGAGGCTACTGATACCCTCGGCTACGTTAGGCCGAGTACTGCCAACAGGCTAAGGGTGCTGATCCTTCCCCTCTGCTAAGCACTGGTGAGGCCACACTTGGAGTAATGTGCCCAGTTCTTGGCTCCCCAGTACAAGAGTTATACTGGCATACTGGAGAAGCTCCAATAGAGGGCCATAAAAATGATGGAGCATCTTGAATATGTGGAAAGTCTGAGATGTGGGATTGCTCAGCCTGGAGAAGACAAGGCTTAGGGAAAATCCTATTAATGTCTATAAACACCTGGAGGGAGGGTGCAAAGGCTCATCAAAGCCTTTTCAACAGTGTCTAGTGACAAGATTAGAGTCAACAGGCACAAAATGGAAAACAAAAGTTCCCTCTGGACATCAGGAAACAAGAATTAGTATTTTTTAACTTGGAGGATAACTAAGCAATGGTATAGCTTGCCAAGAAAGGATGTGGGATTTCCCTCCTCTGAGATATTCAAAAGCTGTCTTGACATGAACCTCGGCAGCCAGCTCTAGGCGGCCTTGCTTGAGCAGGGGTGTTGAATTAGATATCCAAAGATCCCTTCCAACCTCAACCATTCTGTGATTCTGATATACCACCTGAAGTACTCACATAGCTAAGACCAAAAGCATGTAATGAAGGCCTGAAAATACCAGATGCAACTATTGTGCAACTGACATTACCTTGCAAAGAATTAAAAGCTCTTCGCAATCAAAGGATTGTGAACATTTTAAAATTATTTCCCATTTCCCTATTCCTTTCCATTGCGCACCTGTAACGTTAGACCAAATTATATATACAGGATTTAAAGACATCAAATAACAGAATTGCTTCAGTGATGATTTTTGCAAGACAGCATGCTTGGCATCAGTGGAACTACCAACCAGTGGGAATTGCTCTCTCTAGAGTATCACCTCTAACAATAAATTAAAAAAAACAAACTTACCAGTTTGGTAGCTGCTGAGAAACGTACAGCAGCTGATGTATCAAAATACATTTGTGGACCTTATTTTCCTAGCCTTCTACCTTTACAGTTTTTACAAATATTTACAAGTTTGCTAGAAGACTAATACCTCAATGCACTACTCTGTCTCTTGGGAAAACTACTTTTTTCCAGAAGCAGCAGCTGTTACTGTGTCTGGCAAAAATTCTAATTTTCTGCAAAAGATAGATGTACATGATTCAAATACCACAGCCAGGAAAACTGAAGTAGACCAGAAAAAGCAATTCCACTTTACCCTCTGCAAGTTCAGTTTCTACCAGAAAAGGCTGAAGAGAAAATCCAACTCTACTCTTCTTGGCCTCACAAAGCATTATCTATGACAAGAGAGACCTCAGGAAGAAAAAGAAGAGTTTAACTAAAATCAATTAATTAATTCCTATCCACCAAAAACACTACTAACAAAAAACAGTACCATAACAGTGTTGCAATTAGTCTGTCACAGGCCTAAACAGTTAGCAGAATACAAACAATTCTTCATAGTTCACCCATCTATGAAGCATGTCAGAAGCCCAAAAGGTAGTTATACCTTGGCTCTTCCAGCTCCAGAGGCTTGAGCAAATAGCCTGTTTAGCCTCATTTCTATATACAATACCATTCTGCCATGCCATCTTTCTCCTGGTAACTTTCAACTTGTCAATCATGTATGGCAGACCAAAGATCTCGAGGATATGAAGTTCCTTGAATTTTTGTGAAAAAATGAGAGGATGAAAGAGCCACATAAACAAGAGAAAAAACAAACTGTTAACTCCAGCAGTTCTCTGTTCTAGGGCCTAGTGAAAATCAACATGTGCTTAGCTCAAAACCAGCCACTGCATATGTCAGCTTTTGCCCCATGAAAAACAAGAATCTGAGGTTACTGGAGGTGGGTAAATGAAAAGTTAGAGGAAAAAAGAAAATAATTAAGCTTCATTCATGATTGTTGACACTGTAGCTACAGTATCAAATCTGTCCAGCTTTTGACTGATGACTGAGATGGCATATAGACAAATAAAACTTACAGAACGTGCCAGGCAATTTAAAAAAGAGCCTGAAAACCAAGTTAAAGGGCTCTTAGGATCTAGCTTAATTTCAGTGAGGCAGCTTTCCATTGGTCTAACACAGATCTTGCCTATATTTGCGTAACAGCTTTCCACTAAGGTAGTCTGTTGGTTTTGGCATGATGCCTGCTCATATACCAAATTAAAATAACCTTTAAACCATCTTTTGCAGCTGGCTCGGCACAAATATATCCTTTAATCCGGTGGAAAGCTGATAAACAGGACAAATCTTCCAAATTGCTTATCATCTCTGCCATATCTAATAACAAAAGCAAGATTCAGCTTTAACCTTCCCTCCCTTTTAAAATACATAAAAAACCAAGATATTATTCCAGGGGTTTCCCCCTCTTTTTAAAATGCATTATTTATTTTGAAAACAAATTAAGATCTTGTGAAAACCTGTTATATAGGGAGACTGACAGCAGCACAGAATTCACATCCGAGGAGTGATTTCCACCTGTGCCAACCCCCCAGGAATAACCATAACTCTAAGCCCTAACAGCCATCTAGCTGCCTCCATTTGTGAAAAAGAGCAATACCAATGTTATGGACTGTCAAACATGAATATAAAACAAAGACCCATCTTCCTTAGTCTTTAGACTAACTTTTCTAGCTTGTTTAATAACATAGGAAACGTAGAAATTAAATAATTGTACACAATCAGAATCAAGTAATATCAGATAATACAAAGATATCAGTCTAGCTAAAAGACAATGTATGTGCTAAAGCAAAAAAAATTTAAAAAAAGGGAAGTAAAACTAAGCCTGATTCCCTGCAATTCAGCTTCTGCCATGTAAAGTTAAAAGTATCCTAAAAAACTCAGATTCCTAAAAGTGCATTTGGGGGGTGGTTGAGAAGGAAGACAAGCACATGCCACTGTCTGAGTTCTTCCATGATACTACAGTTGTGTGAAAAGAAGCCAAAATAGTTTTAAGTTGAACTTTGTAAGCTACTCATTTATAACTGCCTTTTTTTTTTTTACTGAAGATCAAGGGTACTGCAGGGCTGAAGACTATATTAATGTGTAGTGTAAATACTGAAGTTGGAAAGAAGCACTTTGCCCCAGAAGAAGCTTGCAGGGTGAGCTGGATTTCAAGGCTAGTTCAAACTCTTTGCTTCACTCTTTACAGATTTATAGTTTAAAGTTATAGTTAAACTGTTTTATTGCACAGAAGATAAAATAAAATTACATATAGAACACAAAACCATGCAAAAACTAATGTGCTTTACAAAGTACTTAAAAGTGTCAACAATAAATTAAACCATAAATCAGTCAAAACTGCAACATGCAGGAAGAAACAATTACAGATGTAAGTGTTCACTCTTTAGTCAAAAAACAATTACTGCCATATGCTTGAAGTTTAGGGGATTATTTTTGTTGCAGGTTTTGCAAGGTTTTTTTATTTTTTTAAAATATGTGCAACACCAATTTAACTAGTTACTCTGTTCCATGCTTATATAAAAATAACATTCCATGTGTAGCAGAAGCATATGTAAAATAATTTATATCAGAATTCTGGGAAGATTTCCTTCAATTTGCTCTTTATTCACTATAAATTTTAAAGAACATTTACATAGTAGGTGCACAACTAAAAAATGGTTGTGAGCACTCTGAAAATTAATTATGGAAAATCTACTGTTACAACATTATACACTTTTAAAATAAGTAGATTTTATAGACAGCAAACTAATAGAGCTTCTTACTGGAAAATTTTAATATGACATTCTAAGAAATCTGACTGAAGGAGACTTCAACACTAAGTAGACTTGATGAATTTGACTTTCAAAAATGTTTTTCTTCACACATTTCTGACATAGGGATTCACCCTGTTTCCCTCCTCCTATCTATATCTGACAAAGATACTAAAGGTGGTCCTTCAAGATTAACTATTCATATATATTCCAATAAGACACAGAGGTATCTGCGCAGATGCATATCTGGCCTGTATTGTTTATTGACAACCATACCTGTGCCTCATGCTTCAACTGCTAGCACTACAGGGAAGGCAGCCTACACAATGTCTTAGAACCTCACCAACAGAATCCAGGAACTCAAGAATTAATAAGGATGAAAACATGTTATAGTGCAGATACACAAAATAGATAATTTAAGAACTTGCTTTGCTGCAAGCTAGGCAACTGTCTCAGCTTGTTCATTTATTTCAGTAGTGATAATGCATCTGATGTAAGGTGCTGCAAGGATCTTAAGGACAGCCAGCTAGCTCTTACCAGGTGAAAAGTTCTTGATGCTCCTGCACCAGCAAACTGCAAAAAGTTACATACTGAGTACCCTACCCATTTCTACTGTGCACATATCACTGAAAGAAATTACAGCTGGTACATACCTCTGCCAGAGTGGATGACAATTGCTCCCAAATGCCTAGATATAACATCTAATCCAACATAGCTAGTGAAGTCTAGAAAAAATTTGGATTAATACATACTGACCTTCTACCACATACATGTTGCATTCAAGTGGCCTAGTTAAAAGTGCAACAAGTTCTACATGGGCACAAGTTCTCCTACTTTCTGCTTTTCTAGGAGC
>NW_009952480.1:834729-882258 GCF_000747805.2 Chaetura pelagica | reverse complement strand
TGAGTAGCCCAATAAGAAACTTTATCAATCCCTTTATCAATCATGCTGGATCCAAGAGATGTGAGTCATCAGAAGCATTCTACATTTTGATAAAATGCAGTACTGTGGAAGGGAATAAACGAGTATCTTGTATCTTGACCCAGAGGATGGTTAACCAAGATGGAGATTATATACAGATTATTAGGAAGCTCTGTCACTCCAGACCAGTTATAGATTATCTAATGCACTGCATCATCAGCACTTGAAAGTCATTAACAAGAATCGTGAATACACAGTAATTTCTTCTTCTTTTAGCAAACATATAACTGTTCTGTAGGCTATCAAATACGTCTTCTCTTGCAAATTCCCTCTGCAAATTTTATCTTTTATCTGAAATGTATTATAGAATTCCAGTGCCACAATGAAATACCAAGTGCCACTAACACAGGATTTACCAGTATCACAGGTACTAGCTTTGTGAAATTTAGTGCTGACAAATGTCACAGTTCATTGGATCCAAAGAGAAATGGTAATATAAAAGTAGGGAAACAATATTTTGAGTTGGGGGAGGAAAGGGGAGGGGCATCCAATAGTAATTTCTAAACTGTAATCCAAAGAGCTATAATTTATAGGCTTCCTACAAAGGAGTTGTTTGTTTTTTTCCTCAAAAATTAAGAGAATGTGAAGAGAAATAGAGCTAATAAGAAGTACTTTTCTCTCTCTCACTCAATAAAATTGTTGGGATTTTTTTTTTGGCTAACCAGAAAGGCAGCATTATTTTTAAGTATTAAAAAAACCAAATCACATTTTTTCAGGGTTTTAAATCCTTGCCGTAGTTTCTAAAAAAATTTTAACATATTAGTAGGTTCAGATTTCAGTTATTTTCAATTCAATAACTGGAATACTATCAGATGACATTTAAATGTGAGTTGCAAGATAATGATAACTTGTGAATAACTTAAAATACTGTCAAGTCATATTAAACAAGTACAGTCTTTTAAGTACAGTCTTAATATTTGCTTTAACTAAATATTTTGTTATAATAATTCATAAAAAACATCTATTTAGAGGAACATGTCTATAAAGGTCTCATGTCTACATAAGATTTTTCCTGTTCTGGAGTCCAAGTGTACTGTATTTCTCAAATACGGACCCTCTCCTGTTAATCTGATCAAGGTACATCTACCATCCATCTATACCACCGCTTCAAATTGGCCATGATGGACAATCTAAAACTCTACCATGACCACAGATATGTATATGTAACCCAAATGATCAAAACATACCAGTTTTTTCCGATGTTCTGAGAAACACCATGTCAGATGGGATTCGTTGATTCTGAGAGGGGGGGGAAAAAAAAGGTACATTTTTTAAAGTAGGAAAGAAAAGTGAATTTCAGTCAAATATCCAGTAAGATCTATCACCAAAAGGTCACACTGGGATTGAAACTCAATTAAAATAGGATTTCCCATAATACTTTAGATTCAGCATTTGCAATTCAGAAATCAATATTTTCAAAAAATTATACAATAAGCAAACAGCTAGTCCTTTCAGATGGTCTTAATAAGTGAATCAAATACCTGAAGAACTACAACAGATATATGTTTTCTTGACTGAAAACAGTAGTTCAAGAATATAAGTATCTAATTGAAATATTTTTTAAAAAATAATTTCACTAAACAAAAAATTTACTTTCGGCATACATAACAGAAAAAAAAAGTGACATTTAAAGCATCTGTCTTAGCACTCAAGTAGCAAATGTTATGTATACCAAGTATTCTCTCTCTCAACACACACAAACATACACAGGGGAAACAGCAAGTCAGGGAATAGCATTTCCAAATTTTCATATCTATAAGCCCATCCTTACAAAGACAAAAATGAACAGAATTTCTTTCTCAGTATCTAAAGCACAGAGCCATATGCCATGTTCAGCCATTTCCCTTTCAAGCACAGATCTGTATCAAATCTCATTTTCAATTTTTGTTGACCACAGAAAGGCCAATCTAAGCTTTTACAGTTTTTATCTGCTACATGGCTACCCAGATCCTTAGCTCTCCTACCACATATTCACCATACCAGTTTACACATTGCCAACAAGAATGTAAAATTGGGGGAAGTAAAAATAACAAACACATCAAAATCTGAAAAAAAATACAGGACTGGAAAGGAAAAAAAGTGACAGACTAAGGTGACAGCGACCAGAGTGAACAGTAGACAGAACAATGAAAAAAATATACCATACTGAATTGCCATTTCTTCCATGACAACTTAAGGCCAGTATGCCACGTGCATTTAGCTTGATACTGAAGCTATACACAAAGATTCACTCTTCTTCCATTTACAGACTATCTTTAACTAATTAAGAAATCTCAGTGGATTAGTAGCAATGCTTTCACTAGCTTTATACTAAAACATGTTTCTTAATCATTTCAGAGTACTTGCTAAGAGAACATAATGCACAAGTATTCTTCCACATAGAAAGCACTTCCATTCTGAGAAGAAATTTCAGGTTTTCCTGTTATACCTAGTTGATATTCCTTTGAAAGTCACTGCATATTTAGGGCTCAACTGAGAGCTGAACCGTTTGTTTGAATGGAAAAGAAAGTAAATGTAGCTGACAAAGCTCACTATATGGCATACACGAACCTCAGGGATTTCAAGCTTAAAAATCTGACTGAATTAACTCAACAAAAAAGCTAAGCAGCATGGTCAGTGTATGAGCATTTCAAAACTACACAACTAGTTCCTATTTCACATTTCAGTTATAATCAAACTGCAAAATAAATACAGCAATAATTAGCCAGTTTGGGCTGTTTTGTGCATAAACTACCTATTCTAGAAAACTGGTTAGTTAGTTTATACAAACTAAACAGCATTGAAGATGCTGTTTACTGAAAACTTCAAGAAATTGAGAACTTCAAGACATTAAGCAATGAAACACCATATGTACTGAATGCAGCATACAGAATTCCACCTGTAAATTCTATGGGGTAATCATAGTCACAGTACTTTGATTTAGTGTTTGGAAGACACAAATTCTATGGGTTAGTACAGAGATGTAACTATCAAAGGAAAATGTGATGTGTACAAAATTATCTTTATATTAAATTCAAGTGTATTCGGCATGTAGCAGCTCTGAATGTCCTTATCATAACAGGAATCTAGGCAATAGCTCAGACCACAGCATCAGCAAACACATTCAAAAACATCCTAAAAGGATCAACACAAACAGAGCAGCATATTTTTATAAATTTGAGTCAAGCCAGTCTTTCATCTCAACATTTAAGGACACAACACTGCTATGACCAGAAAGAAACTCAGCATTGTCAAATTAATTTTATTTAAATCCAGGGACGTAGTTTCTTGTTTTTAATTCTTCAGCTTTTATTTTTTTGAAGGCAGCACTTCCCATTCATCACTGCATGTCAAAAGAAAAACCTTAGAAATATGTAGACTCATAGCACCCTCCAATAAAACAGCTTAAAATACATCCATCAAAATAATAAAAGTGCTGCTTTGTATGACACTTAAGTATGTGAGACCTTCAAAATACTACACCTGCCTATCCATAAAAATCAGTTCAGAGAGTGAAAAAAAAATCCCACTGTCTCACTCATGGAGAATAAATGTGTATTTACATCAGATAACAATCTGAAGAAGCTGATGCTTTTTCCCATATATAATGCTGTACTCTTAACATTTGTTTTTAAGAAGCCAGAATCATATAGCATTATTATTTCTGATCACAAAACATCCTAGATACTGTAGGCAAAGTTTTCCATTACTCCAAGGAAACTTCTTGAAACCAGCATGCACAACATTGCCACTTGAAATAGTGTGATCTGCATAGATCTGTTAGTCAAGTGCCAGATTCTGTGTTATATGGGCTCAGCTTTTAAAATACAATCATGTAAACTCTCTAAATCTCTAGGAGGAAGGCACCTCTTGCCACTGTAGTAATACTCTCAAGGACACTGTTTCAGAAGTGGGACTGGAACAAACTGCAACTGTATTCTCTGCTGACGTAAAGTTGAGTACAGAAAGGCCACGATGGGCTACATAAATGGTACTATCGCAAGCAACCAAGATGCTTAGAGAACAGGGAAGTTTGGAAACACCAGAAAATAGATGCATGCTCTATTTTACCTAAAAATCCTATGCAGTTAGCAAAAAAACCCTCCTTATGCCTTAAAATTATGCATTTCCATGCATGGATACTTTTTGATTTGGACCAATTGCCATTTATTTGTAAAAGCATAATGAATCAGAAATTCATGTGCTTATTTGTATGTCAACAGTATTAACCTCAAAGAGGCTGCTCACCTGCAACTGCAGCTAGTACACCATTATTTGGAATTTTGCCTTATAAAAGAAAATAATTGAACATGTAGTGAAATTAATTATCCATTGTGAACCCAGATTTGATCACGAATATCTCATATTCAGATTTAGAAGAAATGGCAATAAAAACTTTAACCTTAGTATATATTATTACATACCTATTAAAGGAAGGAAAAAAGAGGAAAGGGAAAATGCAACTTCAAAATTAAATAAATCTTTCCTTACATGACAATAACAATTAAACAGATACCCAGTCTTCATATAGATTAGCTATACATTTTTGCAGCTTCCCTGCCAGCTCTGACATAAATCCATTACACAAGTTTCAGGTTACTGGTTTCATGCCTACCAACTTTCAGTTACTTGTAAACAACCTAAAACACTTGACTAGCACCCAAATTTTTTGCAAAAGTAACAGTCAAATGATGTAATACTAAATTAATTAGAAGTTCTAATGATCAAAATGTGATATCAGGTTTTTACATATCATTACTAACTTCCATGGAGACCATGTTTCACATTCAGTAAATTTAACATTAATCTGGTAGTTGCTATCCAAGATTCAAGTCTTTATTCCTAAAAAAACTGTATGGAATCATAGAATATTTCTAGTTGGAAAGGACCCAAAGGATCATGAACTTCAATTCCCTGCTTCTTGCAGAACCACCTAAAACTAAACCATTTGTCTAAGAGCATTATTCAGACACCCCCTGAACTCTGACAGGCTTGGTGCTGTAACCACTTCCCTGGGGAGCCTGCTCCAGCGACCTCCACTGTTCTCAGTGAAGAACCTTACTCCTATGTCCAAACTGATCTTTCTCTGACACAGCTTAATTCCATTTCCTCATGAGAGAGATCAGTACCTCACCCTCGCTGCCCCCTTGAGGAAGTTGTAGACTGCAGTCAAATTACTCGTGATCATTTTCATATTTTAACAGAAACTATGCATAGAGTCAGAGTCTTCAGAGCTGGAAGGGACCACTGAAGATCATCTAGTCCAACTCCTCCGTCAGAGCAGGATCACCTAGAGTAGGTTACACAGGAATACATCCAGGCTGGTTGTGGAGAGGAGACTCCAGAGGAGACTCCACAACCTCCCTGCACAGCCTATTCCAGTGCTCTGTCACCCTCACAGTAGTTTTTCCTTATGTTTTTGAACATCCACTTCAATTTTGTCTTTTTAGTGTGTCCTCTCTGCTTGACTTCAGTTTACAGGAAAGAATATAAGCTTTTCCTCATTAACATATAGGAATGTATCCTCCAATGTAGAAAAGACTGTCTTTACTTTTCCCCTCACAAAAAAGACAAAAAAACCACAGTAAAACCACAACAGCATTTAAGATTGACATCTTGTTTTTCATTAGGTTTTCAATATTTTGGAAAAGCGCAGATAAGTACTGCAGGAGTACAAGATGCCAAAAAAATATTGTCCCTATTACTGCTGACCCTGGAGAGCAAAGATCCCCCTGCAAAGTCGTATCCAGTCACCATAAAAGAGTGACTACACAGAAACAGATGGCAAGTATGCTACAAAAATCATTAACACTGCATTATGGAGAAAATTAACATTTGTCACAGACAAACGGCAGCAATATGTCAATCATGTTCACCCTCTCGCATCCTATTTATCAAAGTGGAACAAGTTAAAATGACAACACGTACAAATTCCAGCATTCAGAAGCCCATGAAGAAACTATGTGATCTCAATTACCATGGAGATGAAGCTAGAAGTGTTTATTGAAATATACTGAAATTCAAATATATAAGTCATGAAAATTACTTGAATACATTGTTTTGCTTAAGTTGGGGAAGGATTAGAGCTTCAGAAAAGAAGGGCTTCCTTTTTTCTCAGTGTTTGTCTATGCTGCAGGCTTACAGATTCATTCCTAGAGATCTAACTATAGCAAGCAAGACAATGGACAACATAAAGTACTTCCCCAGCTTCTGAGTTCCCACGGCTAACTCGATGCCATCCAGGAATACTAGCCAGACTGGAAAACAAGAGCAGCCACAAACACAACTATACTTCCCAGCAACACAGGCCAGAATATTAACTTGAAAAATATAATTTCTAATAGTTTTCAAATTACGTTTTCATTTTTCTCATGTTATTATAATGAAATTATTTACATAAGTATCTCCAGCTTGCTAGTCAGTCTTCCAGTTCCCTTACAACTGCCCATAGCTACAGACTGTCCTTTCTTCTCCATTCATGTAATGAACCATCTACTCTTCCCACTGACTAAGGTATTCCTGCTTGCTTCTGACTTCTAAATGGAAGAGGCACTTCCCAGTTCTTTTCTTGCATCTGCATGCTGTGTGAAACTGCACACTAGCATTCAGTGCAATCCTTACAAACACTAGAATGATTCCACTTTCCACTTGAGATGAAGATAAAACAATTGTGGCCCTTTGCAGCTCCAAGAAAAGCTCTCAAATTTTAAGACAAAGCATTACTGTTCCATATGTTTTAAAACACTTGTGTTGCTATTATTACATGTTACTAAGTAAATATTATTATTTGCGGTGTTATTAAGGTTTATGCTCTCTTCACATCTCCAAAACCTATTCCAAACTATCAGTAAGCTACAGTGTCTAAATAATAATTTCTGAACTCATCAACTCATTCTTTCAAGTATCTTATTTAGAAAGACTATGTACACCTGTGCTCCCACTGCAAACTAAAAATGCATCTTCAGTCAAGGCAAACATCTAGGAAGCCATGGCTGTTTGAGGCAGGGTATCATTTTTGAGATAACACACACAAATCTCTTACTTTTTAAAAACAGGCAGTATTTTCTTCTATTCAGGCCTCTTCCTACCCTACTATTAGTGCACTACAAAATTTTCAGTTGAAACAATAGCTATATTACTTGGAAATAAACTATTTAAGCACATTCTAGTCACTCAGAGCTGCTTTGAATTTAATGAGGACTGTTTTTAAAAAAGACAAACCCAAAAAACAATAATAAGAGGATATTGAAGGTTTAAATACACAAAATCCTTTCCCTGAAGTAGTTAGTATTTGTGAAGCAGTCACTAAGTAACATATGGATCTTCAGCTCAAATGAGTCATTATTTTCACTACAGAAATGCTGTTGATGCATCTTCCAGTCAAATACAATGTTAACTTGTTCCTTTGCCATTAGACTGAGCAATTGAACATTTTACTCCCGACTGGTTCTTTGGCTTAAGAGTCACACTCTGAAATTGAAAACTGCTTGCTCCAACAAAATACACTTCTCAATAGAACTGGAAAACATTTAATTTCATTAGTCTGAAGGGATCCTCGGCTAGGCCAAAAGGAAAGAAAAAAAGCTCTGCTGGGTGAGAAAGGAGCTTGAAGCTGAAATACAACATTCAAACAATTACATGCATCTTACTGAGATACCCGAGTAAAATCTTCATCAAAAAGAACTCTACTCATTATTTGCCTAAATCCTTAAGTACTACTTTTTCTCTTTAGAAACTTCAGGTACCTCAAGATATATTACCTGCAAGCTGCTGCAAATAATGCTGAAATACATTCTAATGACCTACCTCATACAAGACAGATTGATCCCCCAAGTAATTCCAGTTTTCCAAATTCTAGCATAATTCAGACTGATAGATCTCGGTAAATTTCAGGGGAGACAAACTACCTATGTAGCCACTTCAGTTTTCCCTATACACTGCAATAATTAATTCCAGATTTAGAGATTAAGACGACCCTAAAAAGTTTCCTAATAAAAACCAAAGTAAATATCTCATTCTTAGTCTCCAGGATGATGTGGAATAGGTGCAAGCAAGCAGCTGCAAGCTGACTCCACCTGCACTCTCTTATAGCAATGTATATGGCAAAACAGATGTGAAGACCAGACAAATTAGTGCTAATCTTCCCTATGCTAATATATGCTGCTCAGGCCCAAAAAGATAGCAGATATACACAGCAGACAAAAGGAAGAAAAATAATAGAAAACCGAAACCAGAAACAGCACAAACTACATGAAAATTGGTATATTTTTAGCTGAGAGAAGCAAACCAAATGAAACTTGGGTGTATTGTTCTTTGTTTGGACCACAGAAAAAACAGAATGAAATAAGTTTTCCAAAACAAACAGAAGAGTGACTTCTTATATATAGCTGAAAAAAGAAAATAAATCTCCATCCTCTAACAATTTGCAAGTTCTCCAAATTCTGCAAGTAAAAGGAGAGGTGCTAACAAATAAGAAAGCACACAATGTATCAAGAATGCATATCAGCTGAAGGATTTTCTTTTATCAGAAGTAATTTACTCCACTAAGTAGGAGTCAAACCATCAAGAAGTTTCAAAAAGTCTAGTCACTGACAAGGTTCCACTAATGACTATTCTGCCAAGATGCAAGTTGCCATACAAAACTTCAAACAAGGCAGCAGGTACAAGCTTTATCTTGAGATGCCTCCTTCCCGCATCTCCATGGCTTAGTTTGCTAATACAAAGCAAGATGGGAATCACTTGCTGGCACCTAGAAATTAAGTGACCTTTTCATAATGAACTTAAGTAAAAATTGTTTCCTCTGACAACAACATTGACTTTCACTATCATAGTGATTTGTTAGCACCCCAGAAAAACAACTTTAATAAGAAATATTGTCTTAACTATAAGACTAACATAAGGGGAAAAACGTTCACAGCTCTCACTCACCATTTGCAATCAAACTGGAAAGGCTACAGTTTTTTGTCCTTTTTAAAAATAATATAAAAGTTTATTTAATTAAATATAATATTGTGTACATGTTAAATGATATAAAATAATTACATTTTATGTGTAAACAAAATTATCCTTGAAGCCTTCAGAAAAACACATCAGAAGGTAGGTACCAGCAATCAGACAGCTTAGAATATCCAGCACTGCACAAGCCAGAGAATTTTATTCCCTTCACTAGATAAATTTAAACATATACCAATTCATAAAATCTAAATGCCTACATTCAATTTAGCTTACAATTAATAAAAAATAGACTTCCTTGTAGATTCTCAAATAACACTTGAACTAAAATATTAGCTAGTTAGTACTTCACAGATAAGTACCATGATATATTTTCTTCAAAAGATAGTTAACATGTCAATAATCTTTAGTCTCTAAAATATATTTAAAAAGTATCAACCTTTTCCACTATGATGAGGTCTCCAACTTGTATGTCTGAACTCTTAACTTGCACTTTACCTTAAAAAAAAGAAGAAATGTAATCAACTTAGGCAGACATTAATAAAGAGTCACAAGAATATAAATTCCAGAATACAAGTTATACTTAAAGATGTAATTGTTTGGCAAAACCAGTACAATTCATAAAAGTGGATCTCTGATGAACACATTAATGAATAGATTTCATCTGTTTGAATAAATTATTCACTGGTTAAAAAAGTCTAGTTTTGTAACCAGTTAGCTATTGTACAAGTATTAGATGAAAAAAATGCACGGAAGATTCTCAAGTCTGATCTACAGCACTAATAACAGAGTTGTAAAATTGGAAAAATAAGTCTTTCACATCTCCTACTAGACAGCACTTCTGACAAGTCAAGAGTTGTTAGGCTTACAGTTATGGAGCATTCTCACACATGAGTTGTTAGTCACAGCCCAGTTACCAACAGGTAGCTTTGCTTTGTCACTGAAGTTAATGGTATAATTGGCACAGGCTGACACTTCTTGGCACTTACAGTGGAAAAAAGCTAAGTATACTGAAGTCGAAGGAAATAGCTGAAATTTTCTAAATAAAATACCAAAAGCAGAAATAGGTGATTTTTTTTCATTCTCTAGAGCTGCCTATTCAGTAACTGCTGTGAACAAGTAATACAAAACTATACACAGCACACATACCAATTTAATTTCTGTATGTTCTGTGGGGTATTAATATTTGTAAGACAAGTTTTAACATTCTTATTTAATGGACTGGAGAACTGAGACAGAGAGGTTAAGCTACTGCCCAAAATGAGTTATTATTGATCTCATTAGAATTCAAGAATTCTAGTCTCAGGTCCTTGCTAGAATCCAGAAAAATTTGCTTCCTTGAATTAAAAACAACCAAAAAACAAGAACAAAAAACCTCGTAGACAAACAATTCATGACATATGGATATCCTCTTCCATCATATAACAGGTGATAAATTCAGAACATTTTAACTCAAGATATGAACACATATGTATTTACATAGCCTGGTGTGCCAAAACACCCATGCAAAATATATTTTTACATCAGAAACACTATCATGATTCCAAGTAGTAGGTATCTGATCAACAGCTATCAGATGACAAGCATGTCAACACACGGTAAGGTGCAAGGGTTCTAAACAAAAATCAGACTGAACAGAAGACCTACAAAACCATGGGATGAGCAGCAGTAAGTTTGGAGGTTAATCAAAATTATTATGCATAGTAAATATGTCAATATGCATTCTACCATCTCTCGAAGTTATATTAAGTATAAGACAGAAACAAAATCAGGTTCCAAATCCAGGAGACATACATATCATGGCTCTCAATTACGAGAAATCAGGTAGTTAACCTCAAAAAATTCCTTATACTTACATATGCATTTAGTCAAAGCTAATAAGATTCATATTATGAGCAATTATTTTCAGTACTTGCTCTTTAAAACTGCATTTTACGTGAAAGTAACAGTTGTTTTGCATTTAATTTGGTACATAAGTTTATTGCTATAGCTAATTTTTAATACATTTTCTGTGACACTTTGAAAATGTGCAATGTCAGAGGAAAATTGGAATTGTCTTTGGCCTGCCTGCAAAGTGACTTCAGAAAGCCACCAGTTCTATTTTTCAGTTGCCAAAAACAACTTCCCACCCCCAAATATAAAACAAATTATTTCTACAATCTGACTCTTAACGGTGCCGTAACACATTCGTGAGGGTGAAGTGAGTAGAAGACGACCAAGGTAGAAAAAGCTGAAGGAAGAAACATCAGCAGTTCTCTACAGGAGTTTTAAGATACCCATGGAAATTAGTGCCACTCTCTTAATTATTTTTATTTTGTTTAAATCTGAAATAACTAATAGTAAAGATCAACCACTTAAAGAACAGTCTGATACCAGATCAACATATTTAGTCTGCTTAACTGCATGAGCCTCTGAATTCTCTTTATAAATTCTGAAGTTGTGACTAGAAGTGAATACTATATTCAATAAACTGATTATAACAGCCACAGAAATCCTAGTACAAGGTATATTAAATCTCAGATCTATACCACGTATGCAGTCATGTATGACCAAAACTGTTCAGATGTCAAATACAACTACTAGCAATTTTATCAACTTAAACCATTGAATTTTCCACAGTCATGTTCTAACAGCATCTAAAGAAAAGATCAAGACACTAAGCTTCAGAAGACAAGAAAAGGTAGAACATTAATTTGCACCATGATTTAGGACAGACAAAAAGCAAAGACTCTTGATGCCAAGTATATCAACAGGAATCCACACTGCACCTTAGCTTGTACTCAGCCTAACAATCCTGGGAATTTCACATTATGAATTCAAATTTCCTTATCAGACTGTTTTAGGCTGTTTTCTAGGGGCTTAGTATAACACTACAGAATACCATCTTTATTACACACTAATGTTGCCTTGTTAGAGCACTCTGCATATCTCCACAATTAGGGCAGTAGCCTGTGATATGCAAGTGTATTAATTCTAAAACAAATCTGAGTGGCAGAATACATTCCTCTAAAAACTAAATGGCAAAACGTGGAAGTAATTAAAAGTGTGGCTCAAATTTTTGAAAAGTCAACAAATAACACTTTACTTTAGACTAGCAAAAGGGAGAATCATTAGAAATAATTTCAGAAAGCATTCAAATAATGAAATACTACATCTTAGAGGGAAAAAAATGCAGTGAATAATATTCAGTGTCAAATTATTTTTGCAAGCTATTTTTTCCTATAAAAGCATCTCTGTATCAAAACACTCTTCACCATCTGTGTAATTACCAATAAAAAGTCCAAAGCTGTTAGAAGTGGCTGCACATCCAGACTTTATAGTCCAACAAGGCGCAAGGCGTTTGCCTAAAGCAACATACAGATTTATGCAGAACTAGAACACTGAAATGCATCTGTAGTAATTCATTATAATCCAAAGATAAAGCCTGTTGAAATGGATTGTAATTATTTGGAAAAATACTATGTATTTCATGTGTGCTAGCAACTATTTCACATTTAAAAATTAAGAAATTAAGTACACAAGATGTGGTTATACACAACACCAGAAAACACTTTTTTTTTCATAAGTGTCTCTACTAAGTGAGTGCAAGCCATGCCTGAAAGAACAGTAACTTCTGCAAGTAGCATTTTTAATGTTTAATTTGCTATTACATCTTATCCATGGTACCTTCAGTACTGTCTGAAGTACAGCTTCTGGATTTGGCAACAGATATTATCTCTAAACCATAAATATAAAACTCTTTGAGTGAAAGGAGTCAAGCATAGACCATATGAAAGTTTTACCTGGCATCTGTCATCCTGAGTTTTCAGCATAGTTAATGTATACTTCATATAGTGGGGAGCTGGAAAGGGGGGAGTGGGCAGTGAGGGAAAGCTTAAAGCTACAGTTGAGTCTAAGGTGAAAATGCTGATCTCTCAGTGCAAGTGCTGTCTTTAGGTCCTTCTTTTCAATTCTTACATAATAAAATTTAATCACCAACAAAAAGCACGAGATAGAAGCTTTCTAGCTCCTCCCCTCTGTGTACTACCTCCTCTTGGGTGAAACTGAAAGCTTCATTCTTTCTTATCCTGCCTTCTGGATCCTTAAAAAACTGGAAGAAAATTATACCCTTGACATTTCCTCTCCTCCAGCCTCTTACATTAAAATTTCAAGTTCTGTTTCTGCTGTTGTTTACTGCTTCCCTAATCAGCTGATACATTTATTTAAAAACTTGTACGTTCCAAATGGTCTACATAGCAGTAGGTTTTAATTATTGCAAGCAATAAAGACCTAATTTCATAGAATCATAGAATACCAGGTTGGAAGGAACCTCAAGGACCATCTGGTCCAACCTTTCTAGGTACTACCATAGCTTATAGGAGATGGCTCAGCACCCAGTCAAACTGAGACTTAAAACTGTCCAACGTGGGGGAATCTACTACTTCTCTTAGGAGACTATTCCAATGTTTGACTGTCCTCATGGTTGAAAAATTTAGCTCGCATCCAACCAGAATATCCCCAGCAGCAACTTGTGCCCATTATCCCTTGTCTTTTCCATGTGACTTCTTCTAAAAAGGGAGTCTCCACCTTCTTGGAAGCCACTCTTTAAGTACTGGAACATTGTAATAGGGTCTCCTCAAAGTCTTCTCTTCTTAAGACTGAACAAACAGTTCTCTCAGCTTCTCCTCTTGACAGGTTCTGCAGTCCTCTGATCATCCCTGTGGCCCTTCTCTGGATTCTCTCCAGCCTGTCCACATCCTTTTTGTAGAGCAGGGACCAAAACTGAACACAACACTCCAGGTGTGGTCTGACAAGCGCCAAGTAGAGTGGGATGATGACTTCTTGATCTCTGCAGGTGATGCCCTTGTTGATGCAGCCCAGCATCATACTGGCTTTCTTTGCTGCTTCAGCACATAGTTCACTCATGTTGAGCCTGTTATCCACCAAGACCCCCAGGTCCCTTTCCACAGGGCTGCTCTCCACTCAGGTGGATCCCAGCCTGGACTGCATTCCTGGGTTATGTGTTCCAAGGTGCAAGACCGTACACTTCTCCCCACTGAACTTCATAAGCTTTTTGTTAGCCCACTCCTCTAGTCTGTCTAGGTCATCCTAGAGAGTGGCTCTCCCTTCTGGAGTGTGAACTTTCCCACTCATCTTGGTGTCAGCAAACTTCATAAGGGTGCTCTTGATCCCAACATTCAGGTCACTAATGAAGATGTTAAACAGCATTGGGTCCAATATCAATCCCTGAGGGACACCACTCGTGACTGGTTGCCAGTTTGAGGAGAAACTATGGACTACCACCCTCTGCGTACGGTCTGTCAGCCAGCTCCCCACTCACTGCACAGACCACTTGTCAAGGCTGTAATGAGTCAGTTTCTCCAGGAGCAGGCTGTGAGGAGCTGTACCAAAAGTCTTGGAGAATGTCCACTGCTCGCCCTGCACCCAACCAAGCAGGTTACTTTGTAGTAGAAGGTGATCACGTCTGTCAAGCACGATTTGGCCCTGGTAAACTCATGTTGGCTTTTCCCAATCATGTAGTTCAATTTCCTTTTAACAGTCCCCAGGAAGATTTGCTCCATGACTTTCCCAGTGACTTAAGTAAGGTTAATGGGACTGTAACTACCTGAGTCCTCCTCTGGACCCTTCTTATAGATGGGGTGACATTAGCCTTCCTCCAGTCTTCAGGGAGATCTCCCAATCTCTACGACTTCTCAAAGATTACAGAGAGCAGCTTTGCAACAACATCAGCAGCTCTCTCAGCACAAGGAGCTCCAGAACAAGGCAAAGGAGTTCCTTCACCTGGGCACAAGTCCTGCAAGCATGGTCACCACTACCATCTGACAGTGGTGTGCAAGTTGGATAGACCCTACAGCCTGACACCTGGGTAGTGGCGTTTTGCCAGGAGAGATCAGTCTGGAAAGCTGCATCAGCCCTAAAGTGCGCAGAGCTGAGAGATACTGTTGTCTTCTGTCCTGCCAGGTGGATCTCATTGTTACCTGGCCAATAATTAGCAGTCTCTCAGCACCCTCCCAGCATGCTCTGCCTGCATGAACTGCCTCTAGATTCCAATTATTTTTTTTTTATGCAGTGGCTTTTGAAAAGGCAGCATGATCTGTTCTTGAAGAGCTGAAATTCTAATGTTGTAAGAAGTTTCAATAAAGACTTCAAGTAACTGCAAAAGAATAATATTAGAAGAATCAAGACAAACACTTTATTCAAAGTTGCAGATAACAAGTCTCTTGACAGAGAGCATTTTGCAATTTAAAAAAAGGTCAACTGAGATATCAACTCAGTAAAGTGGCACATTAGGAACAGAGCAGCTTCCCCTGCATAAACGTAAGCTTAAAAGTGAAAAAAACAACAAACCTCAAATCACTGTAGCTCTCTAAAACAGACTTCTCAATTCTCTGATTTTTAAGGAAACATAGTAGTTTTCATGCTTTGATCTTTTTATATATATAGCTGTTACTGATACTTCCTCAATTTCACACAGTTTTGGCACATATAATTAACTTCACTACATTCTTAAACACCCATTAAAATACAGTACAGACTTAAGTCTTTTACATTTGAAGCCGGGATAGAAATATTTCATTAATCTCATTTTTCCAGATGTTAATTTTTTGCTTTGCAGGTTGCAAGGTGAGTTTTGCAACACTCTGAAAGTCATGTTAAGCATCCTGAGATGAAGTGACAGATGCATGCCTCTTCTGTAACTTAATAGTGTGACTATTAGAGTTAGTTATTTTCTTATTGATCTTTTTTCTTCAAAACTTCAGTAACACTGCATGGGCAGGCCTAACTAGGAAAGTTTAAGGGCAGGACTGCTAACTTCAAGAATGGAAAGGAAAAAAAGAGTTAAAAATGCTTTACAATTTTACCATCCAATCAGCTTTGGTAGTTTAATGAAAGAAATAATAGCCTGTTTATGAACTTGGCAATTCTTCTGCAGAATAGCAACATTTTTTCACAGGCACTTAACTTTTCATACCAAAGTGCATGTGACAAGAAGCTTCACCAAAAATGTAAGTCTCTTAGCAAAGAAAAAAAACACACCTCTTGTAAACCTGCATGCATAAGTCTAAATTTTTTTTTTTTCCATTGCAGTTACAGAAGGATAGACAGCAGAGCTGCTCTGAAGCAGAAAAAGGCAATTAAATCGACAGGATTTTCAATACCATTATAATTTCAATTCTACAGGGAGATAGTCTTTCTCCCTCCAACTTTAACTTGCATACTGACTGAAAACTATTTGTTAAGCATTTGCAGACCGGTAGGCAAAAAAGAAAAGCGGATTTTGCAATAAACATCTCAAAAAGATTAAGACAGCAGAAAGCATCATACACTGAACAACTTCAGAGATTCAATACAATAATCTAGGAAAGTATGCAAGGGAAAAGATTCACGTAAAAGACAAGGAGATGAGTACACTTACTTGACTTGCTTACAAAAACAACTCATTTACTGATTTTCATGTTTTATCACTTGCTGCAAAGGGTTAAAAACCATTCACATGTAGCAGGTTCACCCTCTTCAGAAGTGCAAAGTAACACAAAGCAAATTCACCAAGGGATGACTGAAGACAGATCTGCTGTGTTACACGACAAACAGAAACTGACTAACACTGGATATCTCACAGATCAGAATTAGTCTGTGGACATTAAACTAGTCATTGCTGCCTAAGTACAATTAAGTAACACTTAAAACAGATGTCCCATTGTCCCTTAACTTCCTGCTTAGAACAACTCATTATTATAAAAAAAATAATGTAAGACTTACTGATCAGAACAAATACATATGCAAAGTCTTCAATTATTAAAAAGAAATTCTACATCTTCAAGAGTCACAAATGTGAATCCAGCATCTTCAAAAAACTGGTACTTCTTATACTAGCAACATGCAGGTCATAAGACAACATTCACATGTTTTATCTGTTCAGGGGTTCCCGAGACTAAGAATGACTCCACAGAAAGCCAACACTAGTAGCCAGTAAAAGACTTTCTGATTTTAATCTACTGCAACAATGTATAAAAAAGATTTTAATTAACAAATCAGTCTACCACACTATCTTTATAAAAGTAATAAATCACAAGCTTCTCTTGCTACAAGTACCTTTCTCTACAGTAAACAAACAATTTTGCAAAACACCTGGAAGTGATTAAATTCTCTTTATCTTCCATAACTGGTACAATTAAAACTTAGGTAACACTGAACCTTGCTAACTTTAAGTCTTCCTACTGTCCAGTCTGAGCAAAGGCAACCTGCTTAACCTCTCCATGTCAGTTTCTCCATCTCCAAGACAAAAAAAACCCCACCTATTTCAAAGAAAAGGCTGTAAAAACTACTTAAGTCATGAAATCACTAGAAAAAGTTTCTAGAGCAGTGTAAAGTGCAGTTCCACTCTGAAAAGTTACTCTAAAGAGTGGCATCAATTTTCAGGCTTTAAATTAAATTAGTATCATGTTTTTCTTTCACAACTAACAAAGCCTTCTTTCTCCAAACAATTAGCCTGTAGGTTTGTATAGAGTCTAACTGAATTTTTTCCACTTGAAGAGTACTGCTGTCATTAAAAATTAGGCAGATTATACTGAAAGTTATTTATAAAATTAGTTTGCAGAAGTGTAGTACTTGACTTTATTGCTTTGAACTGATAAATACCAAAATCCTTCTCAAAACCTATAAAAGTCTAATATTATCATAGCAAGAAGTCCTATTCTTGTCTTAAAATTATATATTTCAGCTTCAGAATGCCTGATTAAAAAGAACCCTATATTACAAAGAATGTGCAATTTACCATCTATTCATCATTTTATATATGTATTTGTGGAAAGTTTTAGTACACCTTAATTTTGAGTGGGTACTGCAATAATGTTTCCTTCTCTAAATTGGCCACAACTCAAAACATTATTAGTAGAATATAATTTTAAAAACAAACAAACAAAAGAACAAAAACAAAACAAACAAAAAAAAAACAAACAAAAAAACCCCCAAACCAAACCAAAAAAAGTACCTACAAAAGAAAACAATAAACAAGCATGAATTCATGATGTCACTTCAAAGTAAAAACAGGCAAACATTTGTGGGTTAAAGTCATTATCCTTTGTTTAAAAAGAGGATTATTTAAAAGTTTTGAGTAAGTCACTGCTCTCTACATACCAGTTCCTGATTTAACTGCCAGGCTTTACCAATATACGATTGTATGCTACTTGTAAATCCTTGCTCTGTATCTGAAAACAGCTGTGTCAAGGTGACCAAATCAAACTTTAAATTGACAACTTCCATACTTCTAAGAGAAGCTAAAAAATTTTAAGTTTCTTGAATACACATAACCTCACAAAGTATTTCATGAGCTGGGAAAGAGGAAATCAGAATTTCAAAGCTTCTACTTAAATGTTGCTGAAACTCCTAGCAATTTATGATAAATTCTAATATTAGCTCTAAACAAGTGAAAAAAGGCACCAAATTCAGCACTTAAAACAGCAAATGTCAGTCTTGACTTTTATATTACATTGGTAACCATAAACTATGCATGTGCTTCCACAGCTAAGGATTTCAAGATTACTAACACTATTGCTGAAGAGGTTAGGACTGTAGCATTTCAAAGGTGAGCGTTCAGTGGCCTACCATAACAGATCTAAAAAAACTAAGTCAACTAGCAGGTTAAATTACACCTTTGAAAGAAAAGATGTTAAGAGTCCATTTCTTTACAGATTGTATTAGAGACTCAAATATCTGGAGTCCAGCAATGCAACCACTTATGTTAAACAAATTATAACTATCCCATTTGCAAACTTCCACAGTGGCATGCCTAAATGTTGGTAACGCTATTTCAGGCTGACAAGGAAGGGACAAACAGATAAATATTCCCTAAAGTTGCTCTCTTCTGTATGTAAACTTCAGAAATGCAAGTCTCCATACTGTGAGGAAGCAGTAAAAATTATTCTCAGCTGCTAGGTTATGTCATCACTAATGAGACTGTTGCCTACTTGCTTCCTAAAAATGGGGTAAGTTTTCAGACAGAACAAACTTGAGCTACATTGCAAGCTTTTGATTTTTTATTTTTTTTTCCTGGGGAGAATAGTATTCAGAGCTACTCCAGGAGTTTAGTTTATAATTAAGTTTTCCAGATTTGATGCGGCTACTCTTCCCACTGACTGTCGGCAGATAACACCAAGATATACTAAAAAGGGCAGTGAAATTCATGTTGAGAATTAGTGAACTGAATTTATGCTTGCCATAATGTATGCCACATACCCAAACTGCTTGTGATGCAACCTCACATTCCTGAATGGCTTTCCACTTCCTGGAACTTCTATGCCAAGGAAACTCCTTAACAGAAATTTCCTACGATATTCTAGCAAAATAACTTTCAAGGGTAATAACAAGATCATGTACTTTTGTGAGGTTATCCACTACAGTTTGACTTGATAATAGCTTATTCATTATTTTCAGCACCTTTCTATGTGGCATTCTATTCTGAACCTGTGTGCTAAGCAACATGAAAGTGGAGAGCACTGCAGTTTTTTCTCTTATGCCCATGTTTAAAATTTACAATAGCCCACCAAATTTAATTGCCACTTGACAGCTGAAGTGCTTCATTTTCTTAAGAGTCCTTGTGAAAAACTGTCAAAGGTTATGAGTCAAAAAAAGGTCATAACTGTGACTTCTCCTTTTATTAATTTCTGGAAAGAAAACTGGCTGTTCCTACTGCATGATTATATAGACTTCAAATTATATGCAAAAACTGAAATAAATACTCTTGATACTGAAGCTGACTCACAATCCATCTTCCTTTTCTTAAGCATAAATATATCCACCAAGTTTGAAAGGGTCTAGTGAATTTTAATTAGATTGTATTTCGTAGTTACTGATCCCTTATTTCCTACATACACTTGATACATAGCTGCCAGTGTTGCTGAGTTACTACTGTTCGGTATCCATTTCAGAGGAGAACTGCACTTGGAAGTAGTAGTACTGAACAGCAGAATGTTTCAAAAATATATACAATTATATACACACACCTTTATTTTACAAACAACAAAAGATTTACAACACTTCTAAAATAGATCAGGTTTAACTGTCATACTTATCTGAGGGCAGTTGCATTCTGAATAGTGCAGCTTGAGACTGTTAGTAATTTCCTAGACCTGAAAGCAATGTACATAAGAAAAAGATTAAATATTTTAAGGATTTATACAAATGGTTTTGCTAACCTCGTACTGTCAGCTTGCTATATAACTGTGAGTTCATTTCCTTGTCTCTCTTGTAACGTCGATATTCATCAACAGCTTCCCGTACCACCGTGACTGTCAAAACAAATCCCTGTTAAAGACAGGATTATGCAATTCAGAATTCTCAGTGCTAGAATAGAAACACACACGTAGGAACACGGTACAGAGTAAGAACATGTGCTTAGAAGATGCACTTTCTTCTCTCATTTGGATTTTAGTTATTTCTTCAATTTGTTAAAATCGTACCTTGGACTACTCAGAAAAAAAAAAGAAGGAAAACAATACTTGTACAAATATAATTCCAATAGCTACATCTCCAAATACATGCAATTTAGATATCATTTGAAATTTAAAAAATTAAGATTCTTTGGAATCTTAATACTTCCCTATCTTCCACAAATTCCAGGGTTTTAGCAGAAAGTCTCAATTTCTAATACTGAATTCACTGCTTTTTTCCTAATAGACAAATACCAGATGGTTAGTTTAATTACTTTTGCCATTGTAAATGTAGTTATTTACCAGTATGTACAAATATTGACAAAGAAAAATCGGGTTTGTTCTGAAAAACCTAAGTATCTACATGCTTTTGCTACTACTTTCACAGGACAGTGCCACTGCAGCTTCTGCTGGAAGCACAGTGTGTTACATGCAACTAACACGATCTCTGGCTGGCCACAAACAACAGTAAAGCTAAAGAGACTACAGAGAGAATACAGAACAATTCATGGATGAGCATGTAAGAGTGTGCTTCCTCCTTTTCTCAATCTCCTCAGATATGTTCTTCTGGCTTCTTGAACTCAAGTAGTCAGTGAAAGGGAAATAAAACTTTCAAAAGAAAAGGGAACTTGTAATTACTGTGAGTAAGCAGTGCTCAAGATGGCTAAAGAATTCAAATATTCTTAAATCCTCCAAAGATAAGGTTTTAGAGATTCACACACCTACCAACACCTTTCTTCTCTAGAAGACAATTTATACTATTAAGACTTCTCTATAGTTCAATGCTGTACCAACCTTCCTCTAACACCCCAGCAAGAAGAAAGGAGTGAAGGTGCAATTTTTTTAAAGGTGTCTTGACTACAGTTCTCCTTTTCAATAGTAAGGGTTTTATAGTAGGGCCTTCAATAGTAAGCCTTGCAGTTTCAGCCATAAATTCCAAGCTTTATTCTGTTGCTTATAGTTAAACACTTACTTATTCAGGTTGACATTAGCTACAACAATTATATTAGAATTACATAGGAAAAAAAAAGTTCCTTTGCAAAATGCATTCCTCTTCACTCCTATGGCATAACTGAATGAGCAGTAGGGTTTTACCCTTTTCCAGCAACACTATTTTCATGAACTTCAGCAGTACAGATATTTTGGCAGCATAAAAAAAAGGCACTCCTGAAGCACCTTCAAATATGGCCATTTGCACCTATCTCATAAATAAGATAGTAATCTAAGCACAGAATGCAAGGTGTTAATTGCAATAATTTCCTCTAGTGGCACTGTACCTTGCTGGGCAGCTCAGTACAGCTGACAACATCTATGAGGAGAAATTTAAACAGGCATTTCCCTTCTTCCCCATTTGTTCAGAGGAACCTGATACTCTTCCAAAGGCAAGCTGAAATTGTGAAGCCAATCTCACAAAAAAGTGTCATCTTTCTTTAACTGGAAGCAGTTAAATATGCTTAGCATATTGCTTAAAATCAAACCTGTATGCTTTACATCCTTTGTATGGTGGACTTGAAATGAGAAATTCATTCCCTACTTGAAAATGACAACAAACCAGTAAAACACAGCTGTGTCTGAAGAATTCGTGCTTGTTATACAAACTGTTCAAGTAAACAAAAAACACCAACAAAACAGCCAACAAACAAAAAATACTTAAACCCCTCAAACCCCACCACCAACAACCCCCCCAAATCTTTTATCACATAGTCAAGGTACATTCAGTTGGTTTTAAGTATCAGAATGAACAATTTTTCCTTTAAAATCTTCAGAGAAAATACAAGCCAAGTCCTGGCTACTCCTTGATTATTACTGAAAATTTATCAGCAGTTACATGGTCTTCAAAGAAAACCAAACTCATCTCTTAAGCAAGACAGTCCAGTGGGTTTGACTTACATGTTTTATATCTGCATCACACATACTAAGCCTTACTCAACATGCAATTAGTCACTTTTACCTGGAGGTTAATCACCAGTAGAAAAACTACTCAAGTAGAAACAAGTGAGTTCAGAAAAACACGTACCCCTAGACCGAGACATTTTTTTGTATTTTCAAGGTGTATGTGAAGTGGGAAACCTAATTAAAAATATCCTTGAATAAGACAAACATCTAAACAGAACAGATTACTAGTATTTGCAAAATACATTATTTTCTCCCTTCTTTGTGCACGGCTAAGATGCTAAGTGGTTTTTTTCCTTACTACCCCACAAACATACAGAACTGTACAAGGCACTTTACTGTGAAGAGACCAACTTCCAGAACAGACCAACTTCTGTATTCTACTTGGTCAGTGATAAGGACCTTTGTCCATTTCAAATCCCACTGTTGAAAAACCTTTCTGTTTTGGAAGTTTTTTGTTCCAGCAGAAGCCAAAAGTTACCTGGTAATAGAAGCATGAAGAACCTCCAAGACAGCCTCTGTTTATCAATACTTAAAAGGATGTATGTTACAACTATTAAAACAATGAAATAAATAAAGAATATTTACTCTATTGACTTGTTAAGAACATCCTTTAGTGAAGCAGTCAGCATGTCACTGTTCCTCTTGAATGTCACCGAGAATAAATGCTACTGCAAAATACCATTTTAAAATAAATTTAGAAAACACCACAGTTGTTCTTCCTGCCTTGCTTTAAAGCCAGGGGTGGAGGGGCCAGGAAAAAGAAGATTAAAGAAAAGGTAATGATCTGGTTACAAATAAAACAATGTCCAAATCATATGAATATACAGGGAAGACTACAAAAAGGGTCTCCTCTAAAAAGAACACCATTTTCAAACCTTAGGAAACCTGAGTCAGAAGCAAATGGCTTGAACAGTTTCCCAAGAAAATACTGTAGAGGGCTCAATAATAAAGACATAAGGAAGCCAGTGCAACTGTCAGGACAATTAATCAAGAAAAGCACATTTAATGAGTAACTTATTTTCAAGATGCATTTTCCTCCTGCTTTAGCCACGGCTTAAAATATTTTCTCTATTTTTGTGAAAGCAGGACATGATCAAAACAGATACAGAAGGAACGGAAAAAATTTATTCCTTCAGTTCTGACCTAGCCAGGAAATACAAAATAGTGAGCAAATCATAAACTGAAGAACTTTAGCACACGAATCAGCTACGTTGCCAAATAAAGTTCTTTACTAGGCTGGAGGGCTTTTTTGTTTGTTTTTTTAAACCTCTCAAGTAACCAGCAGCCAGAAAGGCTCAAACTACCTGTTTAACCAAAATAATCTCCAGCCTGTGGGGCAGGAGTAGAGCAGGCATGTCAAGGGGAAAGGCTCTCAACACCTTCTGGAGTATCTGCTGTAAAATACTATAATGTCAAGTAAGTTACTTTACTGTTACACACTTTAACCACTATAGTTTACCAGATGCAAATTTATGAAATATACACATACATTTTTTTTGTTTTAATCTGAATTTAAAAAACAAAACAACTAGTTAATAGTATCTTTCTGTTTACCAGAGGAGCCCAGTACGTGTACAGGTAGCCTATTTTCAATGCTGGTACAAACTGTGAGCAGGACACGACGAGAAAATAGAGATTCAAGAAAAACTTGAATTGTTCATATAAAACCTAAAATGAAAAAACAAAATACATAGAAATGCCTTAAAATTTGTACCCATAACGTACATAAAATTAACTTCTTCATTGTAGTAGATATAAAAACATCATAAGGCATACTTATGCCATATTATATGTGGTACTTTTAGCACAATATGCTATATATTGAACTACTACATATACTATAAGTTATTTTTAAATTATATTGCTATTTTTGTTTTCACTCCAGCAAACCAATTTGAAAAACTTTTGGTATTACGAAAACAGGACTACGTGAAGTCAATCTTTACAAATATTAAATATATACTAAGATCACTGTGCAAAGATTTACACTGAAATTTTAACAGTAAACAGAAATCTGGTGTCTGTAGAAGTATCTTGCAATAATTTTATATCCACAATAGATACCTTTATGAGTTAAAACCAGTTTTGAATTTATTTTATATACGATCAATAAAAAAAGCAAAGTAAGTATGTGACTATCTGAACCTTTAATATCAGAATCATAGAATGGTTAAGGTTGGAAAGGACCTCAAATACCATCAGGTTCCAAACCCCCTGCTATGAGCAGGGACACTTCACACTAGACCAGGTTGCACAAAGCCTCATCCAACCTGGCCTTGAATACCTCTAGGGAGGGGGCTTCCACAAGCTCCCTGGGCAACCTATTCCAGTGCCTTACTACCCTCATGGTGAAGAATTTCTTCCTAATGTCTGACCCCAATGCCCCCTCTTGAAGTTTTAAATACATTACCCTTGGTCCTATCACTACAAAAAGTTTTCCCCAGCTTTCCTGTACGTTCCCTTCTGATACTGAAAGGCTGCTATAAGGTCTCTCCAGAGCCTTCTCTTTTTCATGCCGAACAACTCCAATTCTCTCAGCCTGTCTTCATAGGAGAGGTGCTCCAGCCCTTCGACCATACTTGTGGCCCTCCTCTGGACTCACTACAACAGCTACATGTCCTTTATGTGCTAGGGGCTCCAGAACTGTACACCATACTTTAGGTGGGGTCTCAAGAGTGGAGAAGAGGGGAAGAATCACCTCCCTTGACCTGCTGGCCACACTTCTTTTGATGCAACTCAGGATGCAGCTGGCTTTTCAGGCTGCAAGGACACATTGCCAGCTCATGTTGAGCTTTTCACCAACCAACACCTCCAAGTCCTCCTCAGGGCTGGTCTCAATCCATTCTCCACCCAGCTTGTATTCCTGCTTGGAATTTCCCTAACTCAGGTGTAGAATCTTACACTTGGCCTTACTGAACTTCATGAGGGTGGCATGAGCCCACCCTTCAAGCTTGTTAAGGTCCATCTGGATGGCCTCCCTTCTCTCCAGCATGTTGACCTCACCACACAGCTTGCTGTCATCAGCAGGTTCCTGTGGGTGCACTGAATTCCACTGTCCGTGTCACCAACAAAGATGTTAAACAGTCCCATGCCCAGCATCAACCCCCAAGGAACACCACTAGTCACTTGTCTCCATGTGGACATCAAGCTGTTGACCACAATTCTTTGAGTGTGACCATCCAGTCAGTTCCTGATCCACTGAGTGGTCCATGCATCGAATCCATATCTTTCCAATTTTGAGACCAGTATGTCATGTGGAAAAGTGTCAAACGCTTTGCACAAGTACAGGTAGATGATATCAGTTGCTCTCTCCTCTTCCACCAATGCTGTGACCTCACTGTAAAAGGCCACCAAATTAGTCAGGCATGATTTGCCTTTGGTGAAGCTGAGCATCTTCAGCTTTAGCAGAGCTTTCAAGAGGATCTGCTCCATGAACTTGCCTGGCACAGAGGTGAGGTTGACTGGTCTGTAGTTCCCTGCATCTTCCTTTTTAACCTTTTTGAAAATCAGGGTTATGTTTCCCCTTTTCCAGTCAGTGGGAACTTCACCAGACTGCCATGATGTTTAAAATATGCTGGAAAGCGGCTTTGCATCTTCATCTGCCAGCTCCTTCAGAAGCCATGAACAGATCTTGTCAGGTGCTACGGACCTGTGTACTTTCGTGCCTTTCAGATGGGCTCAGACCTGCTCTTCCCCTACAGTGGGTATATATTCCTTCTCCCAGTCCCTTCCACTGCCTTCTGCAACTTAGATGGCACAGCCAAAATCCCCGCCAGTGAAGACGAAGGCAGAAATGTCATTGAGTACCTCAGCCTTCTCCATATCATGCCTCATCACTGACATTAACTGTAGAAGCTTTTATTGTTACCCTTGATGTCCCTGGTCAGATTTAATTCTATCTGGGCTTTAACTTTCCTAACTTGATACCTGACTGCACAGAAAACTTTGTACTCCTCCCAGGCTGCCTGTCCATGCTTTCACTCTCTGTAGACTTTCTTTTTACATCTAATTGTGTCCAGGAGCTCCTTGTTCATCCATGCAGGCCTCCTACCATTCTTATCTGCCTTCCTCTTTGTTGGAATGCATTGCTCCTGGGCTTGGAAGAAGTGATCCTTGAATACTGACCAGCTTTCTTGGGCTCTTCTCCCCTCCAGGTTCTCATCCCATGGTTCCTGAGCAAGCAGATCCCTGAAGAGGTCCAAGTCTGCTCAGCTGAAGTCCAAGATAGTGAACTTGCTTTGTACTCTCCTTGTTGTCCTAAGGATCCTAAATTACACCATTTCGTGGTCACTGCAGCCAAGGCAACCTTATTACCTAATATACTGTTGCATATTCCAAAGGAACAACAGATGCAAGGATACCTTTGGTAATTAGACACACCACTTTAGCAAGTGAATATTCTCAATATTGCTTTAGTTATTAGAATGCTAAGAACATTACTAATTTTATAGAATTTTCAATCTTCAAAGACTTCACATATTTCTTTAGTAGGTCAAGATAACAAGGTACTTCCATCAAGGATGATCAGAACTGGCTACTGAACTTGAACACTGAAACTTGAGAAAATGGATAATAACTTGTTTCAAAAGCTAAAAGATTCAAAACAGAAAAAAGCTACATTCAAAGAGTGCCTCCATCTTTTAATCTCAGAATTCAGTCAATATTACAATGACTTCTGCAGCAAAATCAAAGTTATTGAACAGGTATTTATTTCTCTTATGAGTCCAACATTATTACTCAACTATATAATAACTTCTGCCCTAGGAGAAAATATTCAGAAAAGTTCACTTCAAAGTCTCTTTCTGTCTGGGACAAAGTACCAGTACCCCAAAGTTGTTTCTTACAAGAGCACTACATTGATGTTCAGCTGAAAGCTACCTAAACAGCCCCAAATCAGAAGACGTTTTTCAAAAGCATGGAATTCTACTCCACAATTTACCAACAACACTGTAAAGCCAAAAACATCAAATTTGAAGCTGTGGGGAACTTTGGACTGTTCTTCCAAAATGAAACCAGCTCAGCTTGAAACTGTACCTTATGTAACTTACTGATGAAGTTCATATACTCACTTCTAGTGGTATGCTTAACTGCTTACAAAGGCTTGATATACCAGGTCACAGAGTACTTTGGGAGGTGCAGATTTGCAAGCTTACCCATCTTGCAGGAGAAGGTGGAAGTTTTTAAAAAGCACCTTCCTACAAATCTTCTGAATGCTGGCAGATCACTCTTGAGTTCATTCAATACAAAGCTAAACACTTCAGTCTAATTAAGCAAATTGAAAAGTCTCCAGTTACACAAAACTGATAAAAAAATGACTGCTTTGAAGTTCAGGAGAGAGATCTTAAAAGCCTGCCCATCACAGGTAATACTCTTTATGGAAATTTACACAATATTCCTAAGCAGCTGTACTAAGATAGCAATAGCAAATGGAACAAAGGAAATTCTTCGCTATGATGGTGATGAGACACTGGAACAGGTTGCCCAGGAAAGTTGTGGAAGGCCCATCCATTTTACTATTCATGGGCAGGAAGATGGGGCTTTGAGCAATCTGGTGTAGTGGGAGGTGTCCCTGCCAAAACACAAGGGTTCGATCTAGACGATCTTTGAGGTCCTTTCAAACCATCCTATGATATGATTTTATGATAAATGAAGAAATGCTAAGCGTATTATAAAATGTTAAGAAATCAGATTATATTTTGGAAATGTTGCAGCTCTTTTATCCAGTATGCAAAGTGTTGTTAATCTAAACGTTATTTTAAGCTTGTATTTTGATATGAAATCATTGAATATTACCCACTGCCAGCTGCAACATTAAAAATTACACAAGTCTAAACAGAAGACAAAACTCCACATGATGAAAATTTCAATCAGTGTAAATCACTGGAGTCAATATTTATGACTTTGTTACATTCATAGGTTTCAAACCAATACAACTGTGTTTCCTACAAATTACTTCTAGTGGAACAGCATAAAAACCGGACAGCTACATAGTATTTCTAACCAGTGAAAAGTGTAAATTTGTGACTAAAATTAAAATTTAGAAAAATTTTATTTCCACCAACTACTAGGCTTTATGTTTAGCATCTCATTTACTACTGAGTTTCTAAATACTACCATCAAAATAAAAATCTTGAGTCTGCCTGTATTGTAAAAAACAAGATTTTCAGAAGATCAGAAAAGAACATTCTCTCTATTAACAGGTAATTGCAAGCTAGGGCTGATCCCTATAGGAAACATGAATCTAGTTTAGCATTTGTAATCTACACTGCAGATTTCTACTTACAATAATCAATGGCTTACTATATGCTTAATGAATTTTGTGACCTTTAGAAAAACATATGTGGCTTAACCCATTTCAGTGCATTTAATAATTTAAACTTCCAAAGAAAACATTTACATTGTTCAATAGAGATGAGAATATTTTATCCACCTGTGATAAGCGAAATTTTATTTCTTTGACAGGAGATCAGTCTTAATTACAAAGCCATTAATTTTTTTTTTCGTTTTAGTAAAGAAATGTATTAGCAAACACCTGCCAGTCATTGGACTGAAGAAGCCAGAAGAACAGAATCAATACTTTTAAAAACCAGCATGATCACTTACATAAAAAATTTAAAACAAAGCATGTCTATATTCAAATGTGCAAGGCATTCAGGACACAGGACTCCTGGATGGTACGAGCAGAAGTATGAGCAAAAGCATTTTAGTAAAATGTAACATGAATAGCAGCACACATTTACTACTGAAGCTTCAAAATTTGTCTTCTCTATTACTGTATTTCATTATAATAGCTTTTTTTTTTTTTTAAGTATGAACTAGATAAAACTGTCTCTTTTGTCTTCATATACAACGTGACAATTATAAGCCAAAAACTGAAATTAAAATGCAATATGGCTTCTCAGGAAAACAAGTGACAAAAACTTCAACTCCATAGAAGTACCCTCTGAAGAACTGTGTTCAAAATCAAAAAGGCATCACTATTTTTAAAAACAGTAAAAAGAAATGCAACTCTGAAAGTGTTAGTTCAATAAACTAGGCCTTACTTGTCATCATATAAATAAAAGCAGTAGGATCTTTTTGTCCTTTAACGACTTGCCTGTTTCAGAATACATTATTATTTAAGTGGTTCACAGTATTTTCACAACTGACTGCGTAGAAGTGCTTGTTTTAAAGAGAGGATTACAAATTTCGAATTATGAAAAGCCAAGTGCAAGGAAATCACATCTCAGATTCCCAAAGGTTCACTGAATTCCATCAATTTAATCATACACATCACACTTCTTTAGCAAATATCCCTTTGAAAACAAAACAATTTAGCAGAAAAGCAGCCTTGCTCTCAACTGTCAAATTTAATGGAAAACATCAAAATAAATGTAAAAAGAAAAAGAAGAATCTGGACAAATACAATTACCTTTTCGCAGAATCATAAAAAAACCCTACAGAACACATAGTAAGCCCAACACCAAAAGTAGCCTTACCCCAGGTATAAAGGTAAACATGTTGTATTTTTGATTTTTTATGGCATTTTTGGGGTATTTTTCTTCACACTTCTCAGGACACCCAAGCCACACTGTGCGAGCCTTCAGGT
The DNA here is from genome assembly GCF_000747805.2 of Chaetura pelagica. NCBI lineage: Eukaryota > Metazoa > Chordata > Aves > Apodiformes > Apodidae > Chaetura > Chaetura pelagica. The sequence goes on along the minus strand of NW_009952480.1, from coordinate 852,336 downwards.
CTTTCTTTCTTCGGCATATGTTTATAAGCCAATCAGAACAACTGAAAAGAAAAACAATTGTTTACTTACAAACAAACAGAAAAACACTACGTGTGATTACTATTTCCAAACCTGGAACCCTAAAGACAAATAACTAAGAAAAACAGGCTTAAACATTTTTGCCACAGCTAAATAAGCACGCATTATGTTAGATTGTAGTATTTAGGGAAATTACACAGTACTCAAGTCCTTCAGACATAAGCATATATAAACACTTGCACATTCTTTATAGGAAATCCTAATAAAACAATTACAAGTTTCACTACACCTTGCCCTGACACAGGTTAAAAAAATTCCAATTAATACAAGTCCCCCACTCTTAAATAAGTAACTCATCCATCAAAACTTAAAAGTCCTTTGGGTAAACTTTTTATGTGGTATAACTGATACTCAAATTATGCTAAAGATTGAAGAGGAAATTAGGCTTCTGTTAGATAAAGTTAGAAAAATGTCAACAGCTTGGTATAAAATTTCCACAATGTTTAAAATCTTAGTTTCCTCCATAAGACTGCCTGTAGCAGACATAACAGGGAACCCTACCTAACACTACATAGTCAAATGTTTTCAACTGAAAAAAAGAAACAATACACTAAAAAACAACCATGCCTGCACAACAATCAGTAATAGTGAACTTCAGTTCATGGGAAAAAAAATCTTAAAAAAAATCTACTGAAGAGAGTTTAAACTGTGTGCAATGAGGTAAGACAGGAAGAGCTCACAGTCACCTTTAAACAGCTGCAATTTGGACAAGGACACATGAATGATGGGATGAGATCACAATGGAGAAAGAACAAAAGGCAGGCAAACAGACCAACAACAGTAAAATAAGAAACAAACAGATATGACAACTCACATAATATAATCAGCCTAAGACTTGCTAGGACTATCGACAGAGGCAGATTATTAATACAGATGAATACACATGGTTTGGAAAGAACTGGTAGTGTGGAAAGAAAAGCAAGCTTGCTATACACTGTATATACTTGTTTTACAATCCCATATGTTATAGGATAATTTCTCTGCATTTTTTATTACTGGGAGGAGATGCCTTAATCACGCTGGGAGTCTCTTTTAGGCAAGTAAATCAAGAAGACTGAGCAGACAGACTTTCTATGAGGATCTACGCTAGCCAAAGCACAGACTTAGCTAGTCACAGTGGATTTCAGCTACATCAGTAGATGAAGTCGAAGGTAACTGACACATCTCCTAGTGAGGTTTGTGGATAAATTGATAATATTTTTTATGCAGAAGTGACCAATTAAGTGACCATTAGAAAGCTCTTAAAATTGTATTCAAACCCAACAAAAGGATTTTGCTGAGAGTAGGAGTTGAAAATTACAATCCAGTCACCCCAGCACTGTTTCCTGGATAAATTCAGTAGTCAACTTATTTGTATGTATTTGCACACACCTGAAAGAAAACAAAATAATAACCAACACATCAGCAACCTGTAAAACGTAACTAATTTCCCTCTGAGAAGAATCAGTTGCACCTCTGCTCTCTCTTGGCTTCCAGGGCTTTGCACACCCTGACCTAAGGAAATATGTCCCTGTCCATGGCCAGGACTAGACAATCTTTAAAGGTTCCTTTCAACTCAGATCATTCTGTAATTCTATGTCTCTAACAAAGGTTAGCCTTCAAAGTATTTCTCATAAGGAAAGTAAAGGAAGATACTCTTGGAATTGAAAGAGCTGAAAAAATTCTAACTGAAAAATAATTTTCTGTGTACTTAACTATTGAATATTTCTTTTTTTTTTAGGCAAGAAAAAGCTAGAAGAGACAAGAGTACACGCAAAGAGGAGATCAGAATTCAAGCTGTCTTGACAGATTAGAAAAGCTACCTGGAAGAGACAGAGCACAGCTACGCAAGCAAAAGTGCAATGCAATACTTTTACAAAGAAATAATAACCTATGCAAATACAGATTTGGAAGAGAGTTAGCAGGTGGCAGCTCAGTTACTGCATGAAAATAATAAGCATGAGCAAAAAAAAAAGTATCTATCTGGTCAGCATCGGCAGACATAGTGCTAATAAGTCATGAATGTAAATCCAGTGCTAGCAAAATCTCAGCTGGCTTACAATACCATTTTGATGCTAGATTTCAACAAACAGGCCTAGTAAGAAAAAAAAAATCACACACAAGAGCAACAAAACAAGCGTAGGTCTAGAAAGGGCACGTCTGTCTGCTAAATACACCAAAAGAAACCAAGCTGTTCAGAAAAGACTGTAAGTGGGCCTAATATGGTTTCAAGTATGTAAGAAACTGCTGCAAAGAGGGAAGGGACGATTATTTTCTAGGCCCACTATCATGAAATAATGACAGATTTCAGCTGCAGCAAATAAGGGGGGGGGAGGAGCAGCAGACACTGAGTACATTCTTTAAACTAGGGTAGAAAGAAATACTTGAGGCTGGAATTGCTACCACTGAAGGTCTCAAAGTTCTGTTTAGAGCAGACATAAGTGATACACGTAATGATTTGGTGCAGTCAAGGAATCTACTGGATAATCTCTTAAGGTCCTTTCCCATTTTATTTTTCCACAATTACGGAATCACATTATGCACAAATGTGCAAGGAAGGAAGGCTGACAGCTTACATCCCCACCACCCCTCTTAAAATGTTTGTCTGTAGCCTGCATTATCCCCTGCATATTACAAACTAATTTTGCCAAAGAACAAATGGAATGCTATGCTGCAGTCTATTTTCAAAGAAAACTGAAAATTATGTAATAAAATCCTTCAAAGCTACACTCACTTTGTTATGGAAATGCGACTACACTAATACCACCAGGTAACATTTAAAACACTCCACTTTAAAATGCTGTATGCATATGATTTCCTCCCTGAAACCTTCACTATGGGATGGACATCAATTTCGCCTTATCCTATCTATGTAAACATGTAATTCATTTTTGTTACAAATATAAACCAATCAGCAACTTTTCCCACCACTTTTAAATAGTGTCAAAGATTTATTCCATGGTAAAAATTGTAAACTGCACCACTGTTGAGTTCAACATTCAAAATTCAGCCCCGTTTTTAGCAACATAAAAGTCTTCAAAGCAGAAAGACTGCTGTTCATTTTATGTCACAGTTCCACAACCACTTTAATAGTTGTGAACCTATCCTGCTGCTGAAATGGCTGTTACCAGCCTCCTCCCATAAAAAAACAAATGGATTCTCACCCCTTTCCTTGTGCAAACACAACTGCTCATGCAACTGCCTGGGTAAAATGAATCTACAAATTGATTCACCCGTAAACTTAGGCAGAATAAAAGGGAGTACTATTTTCCAGTACATCCACTCCAAACTTCAAAATCTATAAAACTGTAAAAATAGTTGAAACTATGTAGACTACAGGCTTGCAGGAGTAGGTGGAAAGACTCCACTATGTGCCAGCTTGGAGTTACACCTGCTAAAACTCGATTTTAAAGCTTTTGAAGTTTTAGTTTTCAGAGCAGGGGAGTAGAGAGGATAATACAAACAGAAAAGACAGGTCAGCTGTATAGTAAGAAGTGCTGAGACAGAATGCTGGCAAAAAAAAGGTCCAAGGAATATATTTTTTTTTCTGGGAAAAATGAAAAAGCATTACAGCTTCTGTCTACGAGCCCATAGAAAGAAATTTCCTGACAGCCTTTGAAATCTTGCATTGCTTAAATCTGGTTTTGAATTTAACTATAAACAGACTGAACACTAACTAGGCATAATCTCTTTTGTAAAATAATCTACTCAGACAATGAGGCCTTTTCTACTGCTAAAATAAAAAAAAAATTACTAAAGCAACTGAACTACAGTGCCTTCCTTGGCATGGAGTTTCCCTGTCTTGAAACTACATTTTTCCATTACAGATTGACAAAGAAGCTAAAACAGATGCCATAATGACATTTAGCAAATGCTAACGTGTACAGACACAAGTATGATGTCAGACTGGGAAACAACTGTCATTACTTTAATAAAAGGTATTTGACCAGCACAGAGCTTTTAACACTCGGGATCAGATGCAAGAAAACTCAGGTGATGGATATATTACAGGTTATGTCCAAATCAGTACTGCAATCGTTCAGATGAGTAATCTGAACTATAAAGTAAGATGTAGCATGATCAAGACAAACTTAGATTTTTCTGAAAGCTTTAATGTAAAAGCAACCCTATACTATGGATTCAGTGAGTCAAAGTTTTTTTTTAAGCTTGCTGTAAGTCATGTTACGTACGCTTATACAACAGATTGTATATATGAAGACATTAACTGATGAAAGAACTTCAAGGTATATCTATTAAACAGCTTTTGATCAACCTGCTTCCTTTTGTTTTGAAGCAACAATAACCACAGTCTTCAAACTAGTAAGTGATGCCACATTAAAACAAAAAACCTGGAGTAACTGTTAAAATAAGAACCCTTAACTTTTTCATAAATAGAACATATCTCTCCAAGTCAAAAGCTAAAGTAAAAGTCTCAACAGATGCTGCAGCTCTAATAATAGGAGCATTTTTTATTTTTTCTTTTCATTTCATTACTTTTATCCTACAAGCTTAACTGCCAGTATCTTTCCCAAAACATTGGGAAAAGCATTTTCATCATAAAAGAAAGACAATATAAAAAGCTCTATATTGTCTGCAATGGTCAGCTTTTCCTTATTAGGTTTTAAGTATCAGAAACTAGTTCTGCAAAGAAAGCATACTGTAATTCTTGTACTCAACAGGTAGCTTCAGTAATCAGGCCAAAACCAACACAGTGGACATGTCATTCTTAAAAGATCAGCATTTTCCCATGCTTCTGCATAACAAATGTGTCGCAGAATAATTGAAAGCGTACAGGCCATCTTAGAGCCCAAATTAATCCGAGCATTTGATATCCCCTTCACTTCATATGGAAATGCCATTCAATGGCACCATTTTCATAGGGACAAAGTGTTTTTTGATAACAAGTGGAATGTAAATCTCATGAGAAAGAAATCAATCCAGCCCAAAGAACTGATCTATGTGCATTATAATTTCACAAGCTTGAAGAAAATTTGTAAACTAAAGGGGAAACGACTGAAGCCACAAAACAGCTGCTCTATCACATCATTTTCTTTTAACCGTGCTATGAAAGCAAGAAATAAGCAGTTTAAGAAGTTAAAAGTTATATTGGTTGAATTAAGTCTTCAATCTGTTCAAAATCAAAGACAACATTTCATTATGATTTTTTTTCTTGCAAATGCAGAAATTGTTTACATAGCTGAAGACTTGCAAATAATTATCACATCATTCAGCTCCAATCAACAAGTCTATTGTCTAAACAGAAGTTAAAAGCTGAATAAAGGATTTTTACAAAATCTATTTTAATGTACAGTGAACTTTGTCAAACATTCCATATTTGCTCCTGCCAAAAAGGTGAAACTTTTTCAACTGAACAGTAACAGTTTGTAGCAACAAAAATCTCCAGAACATAAAATTCAAAAGCTGCCAAGTAAGAGATGGAAAACTTCCTCTCACAAAAATGAGATTAATCCTAACAATGCAAGACAGACAAAAAAGACCCTACTGGGTGTACCTGGGGGGGTATTGTTTGTTTGCAACAAGTAAAGTGATTTTGAGTAGAAACACAAGAGTTTCACTGAGAACTGAAAAGAAATCGGGGCCCCTTGAGCTTGGCTCCACACACATGCCTGTTTCCATCCAAAACTGTAAATTCTCTGTCAGAGCAACCACAAGGTGCAGTCTTTACTGGTCTACCTGTTTTGATGAAACGTACACAGGTGTTATCTCAGCAACTAATGCTCTCTACTACTTCAACAGCCGAATTCACCTAATGTATAGTGTTTGAAAAGTGTCTCAATTTTAAGCTATGTCCAAAAGATTAATAGCCTCTTTAAATACTTAAAAATGTTTTTTAAAACTACAATGCTAGTTCTGTAACAAAACATTGCTTCCAAAAGTTATTTATGTATACAAGCGCTGCTTATGTTAACTTTGCTACCTTAACTCCTTCCTGCTATTTTCCAAACACTTATCCCCTATAATAAAATTAATAATTCATGAGTTTTTGTTAAATCACTGCAGAAAAAAACCCAAATTGATGCAGAATACATTTTCTGCAAATAGTAAAGCTGTATAACAAAATTATTTCAAAACTAGGTGTACAAACCAGCTTTGCTTATGTAAAACAACATATCAGGTCTCTTGGAATTTATTAAGTGTCATAAAAACCACCTGTGCAGAGATCTACATCCATTCTACAATCATCTGCCAAAAAATCATTCATTACTTAAGTTGACTCAAAATGTTCCACTCACTTCACTTGACTGATTCTCAGGTTTTATAACTAAATATAAAAAACCTCCACAATTCTTAACCAACCTAATAGCAACTACTGTATTTAGAAATTTGCTAGTTACAATTCTAAGGCAACTGTATACAGCAGAATTTAGCACAAGAAGCTTCTAAATAAGAATCAAATCATAAGAGCTAATTCAAGTTCTAAATCCCTCCAAGGCCACCAGTTACGTGTATTCTTTAACCTTTAAAGATGGAGTGTTAACTAATCATTAAAGAATTAGCTTTTTTTTTTCAGCAACATGAATAAAGTTTATATACTGTCAACACACTAATGCCCTCTTAAAGTAAAAGAAAGTTATAACTCCTTTACCCTGATGTGGTTTTGAGCAGAAGTCAGGAGAAGGCTTATAGACCATATTATGGACTGCAGATTAAGTAAAAGTTTAGGACATGATGTCTCTTTAAAGCCTCTCCTCTTGCACGCCAGTATAGCAAACAGAAGTACACAGCAGAAGCTCTTCAGAACTTTTTTTAATTAACTATTATTAATGTCCTAATAGGGAAAAAGCAGGCAAAGTCATCAAAAAGTGCATGTCAAGTAAATCACTGTGTTCCCATACTCCTGACGTACCATACAATAAACAGTTATTTACTTTGTTTCATAGGTCAATAAAAAGTAGTGGTATTCAACAAACCTAGTACAAAGGAACTTCCAGCCACCACAGATAAACCATTCTAAGCCTCTTCTTCTCTGAGAAACTCTGGCTCTTGGTAGAGTATGATAATCACTCTCATCATTTTCAAAGCCTTCTTCTGACATCATTAGTGGCATTTCATCCAAATGAGAGGACTCATCTTCCACTTGGTACCTGGAAAAGTGAAATAAAAACACTAAATAAGAAGCCAGTAGATCATCTTTTACTACCAGGAATCTGCTAAAGTAAAAAGTTAGTTTTTGTCACATGGAATTTCATTTAAGAAACATTTTCACCCAAACACCTCATGTATTTGCACTGACATATCTACAAGAAATTCCGATTTCAGTTAAAAATACGTAATGCAGCAAAAAGGCCTGCAATAATTGATTATCACTGTATAAAATTCTCCACTTCAGTTTTACATTTCTGGAATGCTTTTTATGCTAAGAAAAAACACTTGAATATTCAATAAGAAAATTCCCCTAAGTGCATGTAAATTGAGTAACTTAATCCGTTCGTATTTTTATACCATTGAGAAGATGTTTGAAAGAAACTGCACTATTACTCACGTTTCCTTTCACAGACTATTAAAAGAACTAGTAAGGATCTTAACTGGAATTTTTGTTTTAAGGAATTAAACATTATAGTCAAGCAAAGATCATTTCCTTGCAAGCAATAACACAACATCCCTAATCAACAAAACATACAACACAAAAGATAAAACTGTGTAGAAAAGCTGACTGCACAAACACAAAATACTTGAAGCACTGAACACAAAAGCAAAACCTTTTAAATATATAAAAATACACTATTAGTCATGGTAGCTAAGTAGCCTTTCAACAGGAACAGTTAATGAAAAAAATATTTTCCCAGAATAAATCAAAAGCTATTCTGCATACTTTCAAAATTTCTCAAATTCTTTACAGTTTGGAAGACCAGTAGACTACCATCAATTTATTCTTGGGGTGTAATGTATCTACCTGGATATTATTCTTGCACTGGGAGCAGTGCCTAGAGCTCAGGAGAAAAAAAAAAAAAAAAACAAAAAAAAAAACAAGCAAGAAAAAGGACTGAGTCACAAAAGAAATGAGTGTTTGGCACAGAATTAGTAAGTTGATTTTTATGAAGCTGTATAGCACAGTTATCTCTTACAATGTATATCCTGGGACTGTCCCATTTTCCCAACAGCAACCTAAAAACAATCTTTATAAAAACAGTAATTAACAAAACAAAAAATCCATTATCTTTATGTGAGAGAGCAGCTGGAGTGCATGGAGCTCTGTCTGGTAATGCATAAGGAGCCAAGTCAGAGCTTCTGGGTTAGGATGAAAAGAGGGGACAGGCAAAGGTGACATTATAATAGGGGTCTGCTACAGACAGCCTGAACAAGAAAAAGGAGATGAGGCCCTTTATAGGCAGGTAAGAGCAGCCTTACATTTGCAGGCTCTGGTCTTCTCTACCCTGCTATCTGCAGGAGAGACAACACATAAGGACATAAATAATCCTGAAGGGCCCTGCAGTGCTTTGACAACAACTTGCTCCTCTGAATAATTTAAGAAGCCAACTAGGAAAGGTGGTCTGCTGGACCTCATACTCAACAAGCATCAAAAGGCTACCTGAGGATGTGAAGGTCGAACAGCCTTGGCTGCAGTGACTATGAGACGGTGGAGTTAAGGATCCTGAGGCCAGGAAGGAGGGTGGCAAGCAAGCTCACAACCCTGAAGTTCAGGATAAGAGATTTGGCATTTTCAAGAACTGCTTGGACAAGTTCCATAGGACAAGATGTTAGAGGGAAGAGAGGCCCAAAGAAGCTGGTTACCACTCAAAGATCAACTCCTCCAAGCTCAAGCAATTTCAATGCCAATGAATAGGAAGTCAGGCAAAAATGCCAGGAGGCCAGACTGGATGAACAAGGAATTAATGTCCAAATTCAGATAAAAAGGGAAGCACACAAAGGGTAGAATTAAGGTCACCCACCTGGGAGGAATACTAAAACATTGTCCAAGCATCCAGGGACAAAACTAGGAAAGCTTTAACTCCAAAGGAATTTAATATTGCCAGGCATGTCAAAGAAAAGTTGTCTGAAAGTTCAAAGGTGACAAAACAAAAACTACAGAACATGTGCACCCACTGCTATAAATGAGAAAGGGGACCTGATTACACAGAACATGGAAAAGGCTGAAGTATGGAATGCTAGCTTTGCCTCAGTCTTTACCAGCAAGACAGGCCTCTAGGCATACCAGGTCTCAGAGAGCAGGGGGAGAGGCTAAAGCAAGGAAGATGAGGGAACTCTTAAGCAAACTGGATATATATAAATCCATGGCCCCTGAGCGATCAATCCATGAGTGCTGAGAGAGCTGGCAGACATCATTGCAAAGCCACTTTCAATCTTTGCTGGATCATGGTGGCTGGGAGAGGTGAACTGCAGAGTGGAGAACAAATGCCATTCCTATCTTCATGAAGGAGGACCCAGGGAACCACAAGCCTGTCGGCCTCACCACAATCCCTAGGAAAGGGATGAACCAGCTCATCCTGAAAACCACTTACAGGCACATGAAGGAGAAGAAAATAATGAGGAGTGGTCCGCACAACTTCACCAAGGGGGAGTCATGCTTGATCAACTCAGTAAACTTCTATGATGAAATAACTGGTGTGGTAGGCTGAGGGAGAGCAGTAGATAGTATCTACTTGGACTTCAGTGAACCCTTTGATACTGGCTCCCATAACATCCTCATGGACAAGCTGTTGATGCCCAAGCTGGATGTGCAGACAGTGAGATGAACTGAAAACTAGCTGGACAGCCAGCCTCAGAGGTGCAAAATCTAGTTGGAAACCAGTAAATAGCAGTCTATCCCCAGGGGTCCATGCTGGCTGCAGTCCTGTTTAACATCTTCATTAGTGATCTGGATGATGGGGCAGAGTACACCCCCAACAAGTTTGCAGATGACACAAAACTGGAAGGAGTGTTTGATAGGCCAGATGCACATGCTGCCACCCAGCACAAACTTGACAGACTGAAGAAATGAATTGTCAGGAACCTCTGGAAGCTCAGCAGAGAGAGGTGCAAAGTACTGCACCTGGAGAAGAACAAACCCCACACAGTAGTATATGCTGGGGGCAACCCAGCTAGAAAGGAGCTCGGAAAAAAAGAACCTGGAGATCCTGGTAGACATCAGGCTGAACACAAGCCAGCAGTGTGCCCTGGTAGCAGAGAAACCTATTAACTCCTGTGTCCAGTTCTGGGCTCCTCAGTATGATACTGAGATACTGGGTAAAGGCCAGTTAAGGGCCATGAAGATAATTAAGGAACTGAAGCATCTCTCCTATGAGGAGAGGTGGGACTGTTCAGCCTGGAGAACACAGGACAGGGTCTTACTAACATCTATAAATACCAGAAAAGAAGTTGCAAAGATTGAGCCAAGCTGTCTTCAGTGGCATCCATCACAGCATGAAAGGCAATAGGCACAAAATGAAATACAGGAGATGTTGTCTGAACATCAGGGAACACTTTTTTATCATGCGCGTGACTGAGCACTGGCAAGGGTTGTCCAGGGAGGATGTGGCATCTCCATCCTTGGAGCTGTTTAAAACTCGTCTGGACATGATCTTAGTCAACCAGCTCTAGGTGTCCCTGCTCAAGCAGGGAGGAGGGTTCTGCTAACACGGAACAGCACCCTGAGCAATATTCACTGCAAAAGCTTGATAGATAAGCTCGGAATTTAAAAAAGAAAGTAACATGACAAACACCAGGACTAAATACAAAAAACCACAATCACTGCATCTGCATTTTACTGTATATTTAATATATTTATATTAAAATTTATTTATGTTTTATATATACACATATAGTTAATAACGTACTGTATATTTCATACAAAAACCTGACCAGAATTCCTTTTCTCCTAGATTTTGTATGTTGTGCCCTGCTGTATACAGGAATACATTATAAAGCAGTTAATTTTTTTGGATGCCAAGAAAGGCAGGTGGGAAGGGAACTACTGTATTTTAGGGTTAGATTTTTATTGAAAAGGTACACCACATACTTTACATTGTCTATGAAATGAACTGGTATCAATACAGTCAAGAAAAGATCTAATAAGGAAAGAGAGAAAAAAACCCAACAATGACCCAAACCATTTTGTTAAGCATTTGTTAACTAGTCATTAACTAGACATTTTATCTTTGGCTGGCAGGCAATGTCCGGATTTCTGCACCTCTGTTGAATAAGACATCATTAAGGGATGTTAGAAATCGGTTAATACCAAATTAGAAAATAATGCATAACTAGGAATAACAAACAACACACGCTCCATCTCCCCCGGATGCAAATCAACTAAATCAACTGAGTATTGGAACACTAAACATGTTCAACTTTGTGAAGAGAAATCTTTATCTGTTTCAAATAATTAAAAAGCACAACCACACTGCAGGAAACACAGTAAAAGTTTCAAACTAAAAAAATACATACATCTTTTTTAAAGTTACAAGTGCCGACAAAATTATTTATGCGAAAACACAGCACAGAAAATGGTTTCAGAATTGTTACCATCAGTACTCACTTAAAAAAAAAAAAAAGGAAAATATAGTATAAAACACAAAAAGCTTGATCTTCACAATTTCGGTTGCAAAAATCTGCATCTGGTATTATTTTAATATGACAATATATTTTCCATTCCCATTCATGGTCACTAAGAAAAAATACTATATAAACAAATTATCTTCACAAAACTGAGTGGTTATTACAGGTTAACATGCATATTGTACTAAATCATATGTATTACTCTCAGACTAGACTAATTTTAACACTAGAAAATAAAACCTATGCTTAGAAAAAACTTAAGAAAGTACATTATTATAAGTTTCCAGTAAGACAAGCTTAGAGATTCACATTCAATGCTTTTGTAATCTCTCCTATCACAGTTTTAACACAGAGCTTTCCATTGCATTGTGGTTTGCTTTTAGACACCCAATTAACAGTGTATTTTTAATACCATCCAGTGAAATCCACCTGTTGCTGTACTGGAGTATGCAGCAACATACTGCACATAACAGATCCCTTTTACTTCTGTACAAAGTTAAAAAGTGTCTACTTCAGAAAATAATATCCTTTATATTCAAAATAACAGAGCAAACATGGTTAAAGTCTCTCTTGAAGGAACATGCTAATACAACAGAATTATGAGAGAGAGACTTGGCTGAGAAACACATTCACAGACATGCATAATATTTAAATCTACTCTTGTAAATGAGGTAATATTTGCAGAGTACAGTGATATCCTAGTATTATTATTTTCTTGCTATTATACTATAAACAAATTGATTTTAAAGTGGAAACCTAGATACTGATTGTGAAAAGCCTGAGCTTCACCAAGCAGCGCAGATAATTAGCATCATGTTTAGTAATCCTGGCTTCAATATACAGCTTCTGAGTTGGCAAGCAATTCATTCTGTTTCAAAAACAGTTTTGCTATTATGTTGGAAAATTGTACTTCAGCATTTAAAAACAGTAAGATAATGAACAATGGATTTTTCGTAACTAGCATGAGGACAAAAATCTGTCATTGTTACCTACTGTTTTTCTAGTACAATACTGGAAACTTTCATTAAATAGCGGACCACTGAAAGCAATAGGAATAAAGAAGCCAGAGTGAAGACATGACACTCTCAGGCTGAGTGCTACTAAATTAGGTATGAAGACAACTACCTTGACAAAAATGCAGCTTTCTAAGAAAAAAGGGACATTAATGTTAAATAACTTTAAAAAAAAAGTAATCTGAATATTACTTAACAGAGTTAAGTGAAAGGAAACCATACGCAAGAAATGAAAATGAAATTTTAAATGAAATTTTGATGTAAACATCTACTGTGAAAGTGATTCCTTAAAGTCACCTGTACTTAAATCTTTGCACTTACATGGCTGTTTGCCAGAGGAGATGCAGATGCAGTTATTCATAGGTGCCATAACTGGTAACAGAAATCTTTTAAATTAATTTAAATCTAATGTGACTATATATTTAGATCTGATGTTATTTCTGTATTTTCTGCAAGCTTTCCATTGTTTTAAAAGAGCAACATTCAAGGGTGCAGCAGGAACATGTAAGGGGCAGGGCAATCATGAGTGCATGTTTTTCTGGTTCTACTCACTTGACAAACACAGAAGCAGTACCAATGAGGGATTTTTCTATCTGCCTGCTTAAAAGACCAATGCAGGATAGAATCACTGTGTCAGATACTGCATATATACAGTTTCTTTTCCCTCACTTGTGCTATACCAAATAATTTGCAAGAAGGAAAACCAAAGCTGATGTCTTAAAGCCGTATTTCTCAAACCTAGAGAGGGAGAGAAAAAGAATGTGTGGCCACGAGTATACACAGGAATTGGACATAAGGGATGGCTGTGGGATGCAGAGTAGCATGGAAGACCGGCAACAGTTGAAAACGTTCCAGCTGAACATCTGAGTAGAAAAGCAGAGAAAGGCCAATTACCGGCAACTGATCTATTACTACTTGCCACTATGACCATGTCCCATCCCACCAAAGCAATTTGGCTCAGTGGCTGCTGTCAACCACAGGACTTGCACTCAAATTCCCACTGTCTCCACAAAACATCTGAGAAAAATAAAATTATAAATAATCCTTTTTTTCCAAATATTCTTCTACATTTCTAAAAATTAGAAATTACTTTCCCCCTCTAATTTCAAACACCTCTCTGCTTTACACAGCAGTAAATTTAGATAAACTATAGAGCAATCATGTCATTCCTAGATTACAACATAAGTGGAAAACAGAAAAATCTGCTATAGGTAAGAAATTTTTAGTTCTTTGAATTTCCTTTAACCTCTTCATGCAAAACACACAAAAGCTGTTGCAGAAGTTTTCATAAGTGAGTAGAGCTTGCCAATATTTGCTCCTATTTAGCTTTAATTGTGCCTCTAATGCAAGGGCACACCTAGTTGAGAAGTCTCTGAATTCACATCCTGACCTAAAAAAATACACACAATAGAAATATTTCTATTAGAAATCTGTATGCATTATCAGGGACAGGTATGTCAGAGATCTCTATACAGATAATGACATTAACCACAGTATTCTCACAGTTATAATAAAAAAACAACCAAACCACCTAATTTGGACACCTTTTAAGGAAGCTGAAGATTTGTAGAGCTCAACACTTACATTCCATTTCAATAGGTAACTTTGCTTTTGTGTCCTTGCTTAACAGGAACTTTTTGTTCTTAATTATTACACTTAAAATACTAAAAGCTTGGCATGTAATTTGCCACTGGAATATGGACAGTAAGATCTGAACTATAAAAATAACACTGTAGTTCAGAACTAGAACATACACTTCAAAGAACTGAAAGTAGGCAGCAAGTATCAAAGTATTAACAAAGCACATTTTAGGTAACATCAGAAACTAAACAAATCACAGAATTACTATACGTACATTATTGTACTAAACAAATCACAGAATTACTATACGTACAACCAGTATTACCTGTTGACATTCATATGTCTCTATTTTTTGGTGGTTCACCATGAAACCCAGCCAAACACCTTGGGAAATTATAACAAGAAATAATACAAGACTGCTGAGTCTAGCTTGCATTTAAACGAAAAGCATTAGAACAGTAACACTACATTAAATCATCTTACTTTCTATGCAATACAAAAATCTGCTTCAAATTCATAATTATTAGGGAAGCAAGAGAACTCTCAGGAACATTTGTGTTCTGAAGACTTCCATTCCATTTTGCCTGGAAGAGACAGGGTTTTTTTCTATCATACATACTTCATATGAAATAAGCTACTATATAGCAGTTGTTAAGCAACAAGTATCCTGCGTTTGTTTACCTGGACAAAAGACACATTATCCTACTTTTTGTTCTTTTTTCCTTCTCACGTGATTTTCTTTTTGTTAATGACATAAAAGAACGAGAATTCAAAAATAACAGTATAGTTGCCTTAAAACAGAGTTGATCTATCAGCACAGAGAACCAAAGAGACGGCAGCTGACCTGTTCCACAATGTCCCCTACTGCAGCCACCTAATATACCTGGTATGTGGTCATTCCCAAGTACACTACTGTGATCCATAATCATGCAAGAGAATTCCTTTCAGTGATTGAGTCTCTTTCATGACATCACCTTTGTAAGCACCTGGAGTACAACTGCATTAATGCAATACTGGACAGAGCTAGTAAGACCCGATTTTTTTTATCAGCTCAGGAGTCCCAACACCTCACAACTTAACCCTATTAGGCCAAATACAAGCATATGCTGTTATAACAACAAGCAGTAACCTGTAACAAGCAGTTAACTGGAGGACACCTGAACAAATCAGGTACATGGCTTATGGATAAGTGAGGGATGACTACTGTTTAACTCCCTATCAGCTTCAAAATTCCACAAGGTTTCTTGTCTTCCTACCATCAACCTCACATGACACAGGCACAGCACACTTAACTTCCTTCCTGCAGTTTAGCAGTTGATTAGTTTGAGGCTGACATGACCAACGCAAGTCTAACATATAAGAACAAGTGTGTTAAATTTCACTGCACATTTAAAGTGACCCTGCGTGTTTTTCAGTCCTCTTTCCTCCTCACAATGTAAACAAAAGGAGCAGCTATTTTTCCTGTATACTCCTTAGTGCTGAAGAACAAAGTGCTGAAACAAGTTCTGAATCAATCGCCTTTTTCTCCAAGCTTTCTACAACTGTTGAGGTTGAACATACTAAACAATGCCAAAAGTTTTTTAATAATCTGAAGATAAACTACCTTTTCATAAAGTTCGATTTCCCTAGTTTCTAACAGTAAGACAGAGAGTTCTCTGTTGTAGGGGAGGGAGGTAGGGGAAGATGGCAGAAGATACAAAACCTGAATTTCTAATACAGAAGTATTAAGTTGCCTGTAGACATGAGAAATAACAGCAGAACAGGATGCATGTGTTTACTGAAGCATAGGTAACATTTAATATGTATTTTTAGGGTTTTTTTTAAACAGGACTTAATATATAGAAAGTGAAGAAGTAAAACTCATTAATCTCATAATGTTCATATATGAAGTTCATCCCAGGACATTTCGTGATTCTTAACTGGCTACAAATTTATACAGAAGTGTACAACCTCAGGTGTGTATCATCAAAGTATGTTCTCTTTAAGTGTGTGGGAGAAACATATTCTAGCTTTGAAATACCAGCTATCAATCTGTCTAATCTCAAAAGTTTAACACTCCTTAAGAACAAACACTGATTGAGGTCTTTGTCCTCACTGCAAAGCAAACTACAGCAGCAACTCCTGCAGACTGCTCTGCTCAAGCAAAAGCAGTCGTCCTCCAAATAAGCTTTGAGGCCACTAAAGGTGGCCTGATGAGCTAATGATGTATTAACTGATGTTGCACAGTAGCAGGGCAAGAAATTTGAGTTAAAAGCATTACCACAATGAATTTAAGGATCAGTGTATAAGACTTTCAAAAGACTGTAAATTCTTCACTGAAGAAATAAAATCACAGCAAGTCAAAGACACTCGAGGGCCCAGAAACTACAGTACTGCATTAAACCCAAGATAGCTACTCTATATTTTAATTGGTGTATTTTTTTACAAATCTTCAAAAATATGAATTATACACCTTTAGGCAAAATCCACATGCATATATGCATGTGATAACTCTCTGCATACCACAGATCCCAGTGACTTCACTTCAACACTCTTAAAAAGCATTTGCAACATCATGACTGTTGTTGCAGTTGCCACAGGAATGCAAGGCTTCAACAAAGTCTGTGCTGAAGATAAAGGTTAGAAAATCAGAATGAATCATTCATAAAGACATGGAAGCTTAGAGCCATAGGACTTAAGAGTTGCAGTTCAATGATCTGCACTGTAATATTTTCTCCCTGACTTTACACAAGACACCTGTGGTAGAATCTACACAACCATTCCCATGCTTTTGTTACACACCCAAGGGACACCCTCCAATGTATGCAACAGGTGCTCTCAAATCCAGAGCATGGTATTCTTGAAGGAAAACAACCAACCTACTGAACTCACCTTAGAAAAATTACAAGGAATTTAAGCGAGCAAAGAGGCTGGTACATGTATTCCAATCCTCAGAGCTCAAAAGAGCTATTTATTTAATCAAATTATCAAAATAAAGAAACATAATAAACACGCCTGTCAAATTTTAAAGTTTTTTTTGTAAAACCTTACAAGTATTAATTAAAAATTTTAGATAATAATTTGTACAGTGGATCAGTACATGAAATATGCATCACCTACACTTGAGAAACAGATGATGATAACTCTGAAAGATGTAATCTAAACTAGAAATAAAGTAATCCAGAATCTCTGGAGGGTGATGTTGCCCAAATAAGATAGAGGGAAAGCAGCAGACCCATAATGAATCAGTAGTTCCTTGCTAGATCTTACAACTTGTCAAATCTGCTCATAAAGCCAGGTTTAAACAACGTGGCTTCGTATAACCAACTGTAATCACTGCATGCAAATATACCTTCAATAAACCCGTGTATCTACCTGATTCACAAACTCAACTCATCTTATCTATAGCATTTTTCAAATCACGAAAACGCTCTTGGGTAACCTACAACAGAACCACCCGACA
>NW_009952480.1:833824-834653 GCF_000747805.2 Chaetura pelagica | reverse complement strand
AGATTCCAGCAAGAGCTTCCCCTGCTTCTATTTTCTGCGCAACTGGGATGATGATGATAACACTGCCCTACCTCAAAACTAAAGACAAAGCTACTACAAATTGTTAGATATTCAAGTACTAGCAAGATGGGGAAAACTACTAATATGGCAGGCTGTCCTACAAGCTTTTGAATGTTCGTTAAAAATATTTAGTTTAAGAATCAAGACAACATAATTTAACACTGAACTATTCTGCACATTTTAAACTACCTATTCCATTAGTTGTTCCATTCTAACAAAGTAAACACATCTTATTCCTGATTACATGAATTTAGCACTCTGTTTGAATTAGAAGAGCACCAACTATGCCAGTTTTAGAAGACCAATTTGCTCCAGATCCTACAACCGCCCCCTCCAGCCGGGGTTCTAAAAAAACCAAGAGAAGAGAAAAAACCCTCAAACAACTAACTACAAACATATCCTCCACTATTAGTGTGCTGTCCAATGGACATAAGGAAGCTATGGAGCAAAGTTTTTCCTTGCCCACTGCAACAGCACACCTGTACTGCTACAGAAACTAATACTAGAAAACTAGAAACTACTATATACCTAGAGAAATTATTTAGAATAAAGGGAAGCAACTAAACATCCAATCTTTGTCTGAAAACTGAATGTGACAGCAGACTTTTAAACTGCCTTCTTCAAATGGTTTAACGCCCGGCCTAGTGCATTTCAAAACATTTTCAGTTATTTGACTTCTGACACCGGAGGCTGTTTGCCACGCAGACACACAGTGACAGCCTCCCGGCGCAGACGCTGAAACGAGCGCCCCGAACGCGCGCTCCCCGCC
>NW_009952480.1:814027-833081 GCF_000747805.2 Chaetura pelagica | reverse complement strand
GGCCGGGGCTGAGGGGGCCGGTCTTGAGGAGAAATCGAAAATAAAATTAAAAATAATAATAATAATAATAATCCAGCAGGAAAAATCAATCAATCAATCAATAAGCGTCGACCAAGGGAAGACAGCGAAATGTGCCCGAAGTGCAGAAGGCAAGATTAAATGGAAGTCCTGTGGCGAAAACAAGGTCAAGAGAGATGATTCTCCCCCTCTACTCCACTCTTGTGAGGCCCAGCCGGGAGTACCGTGTCCACTTACGGAGTTCCCAACACAGGAAGGACGTGGGACTGTAGGAGCAAGTCAAGAGAAGGGCCATGAAGATGATTAAAGGGCTGGAGCACCTCTGCTGTGAAGACAGGCTGGGAGAGTTGGGGCTGTTCAGTCTGGAGAAGAGAAGGCTCTGGGGAGACCTGATAGCACCTTCCAGTGCCTGAAGGGGCTACAGGAAAGCTGGGGAGGGGCTGTTTACAAAGGCGTGTAACAAGAGGACAAAGGGTAATGGATTAAAACTGGAAGAGGGGAGACTTAGATCTTTGACAATGAATTGCTGATTATGCAAATTACTCAAACCAAAGGTGCCATTAGGATGCCACTTTCAGTCTCCGAGTACGTGGGCTTTTTTCCTGTTGTTGTTTTGTAGATACTATATGGCAGAAAGATGTTCATGGTAATGGCAAAACCCTTGTTCTACTGGACTGCGACCTGCAGCGTGCAGTGCAGTAACGGCAGCACCAGCAACCAAGAGCAACAAATGGGTGAAAGAGTTGCAGTCAGAATCATGGAACCATAGAATAGTCCACCCTGGAAGAGACATTAAGAATAATCTCTTCCAACCTTTCATGGGAAACAGAGCCTAGATTATCTAAAACCCTGTCTAATTGCGTCTTGAAAACCTCTAGTGATGAGGGCTCCACCACATCCATCCCTGGGGAACTTACTGCAGTGGTTGATTGTTCTCACTGTAAAAAATCTATTTTTTATACAGAGATGAAACCTCTCCCAGTGCAACTTGTACTCATTGCCCCATGTCTTCTCCATGTGGCCCCTTGTGACACAAGAGTCTCCATCTTCTTTGTACCAACCTTTTAGGTACTGGAATACTGTGATGAGTATTCCACAGTCATGAATATATCCCCTCTGAGCCTTCTCCAGGGAGAAAAGACCTCCTTCAGTCTTTTCTTACAGGGCAGAGTCACCAGACCTTTGATCATCTTCATGGCCATACCTTGGACCATATCCAGTCTGTCTGCATCTTGAACTGTGATGACTAGAACAGGACTCAGTATTCCAAGTGTGGTCTGGCAAATGATGATGCCATACCTGGAGTACTGAGTCGACTTGCCTATGCTAAATCAAGTTGCTGTTATGACCCAGACATGTCAGACTGAGATGTTGCTGTACCTTAGAACATACCTTCTACCTTAGAATGAGGGTGAATGGTCAGTGCCAAAATATGCAGTGTACAATGAAGGATGCTCCAGTCTGCTGGAGTGAAGGTCATGAAGCACAGGCAATGCTTAAGTTAGCTTGCCAAGTGGCAATTTCTAAGTAGTATTTTGATTTTAAGCACATTGTCTGGTTAGTGAAGTCACCGACAGACACAGAACACTTGAACCAGGAGAGCAGGAACAATGAGGCTCATATGGGAATAAAAGGGGCAAATAACTGTGTTGGGCGTGGCAAGACTGCTGGGTGTTTGAAGGGTTGTGCTCAGAAATGCCAAAATGGGGAAAAGATTTATTGAGCTTTGTAACTGTGATAATGATTATAAAGTTGATGGTAGTACACCAACAAAATCATAGAATTGGTATTTAGGTTGGAAAGGAAGTCCAGATGTCATCCAGACAATGATACCACATTGTTCCTGGTCATGTCCAGTGGAGTACTGAACACCTCCAAGGACAGAACAGTGTTTCCATAGCTTCTCTGGGCTGCCTGTTGCTGCGGTAATCTTGGGATAAGCCAGTTGCTGATAAGTAGTCAGAATTTCCCAGGAGACCTCATAGTGGCCTTCCAGTATCTGAAGGGAACCTACAGGAAAGCTAGGGAGGGACTTTTTACTTGGTCTTGTAGCAAGAGGATAAGGGGCAATGCATTAAAATTTGAAGAGGGAAGATTTAGATTAGACATTAGGGGGAAATTCTTCACTATTAGAGTGGTGAGACACTGGAAGAGGTTGCTCAGGGAAGTTGTGGATGACCTACCCCTGGAAGTGTTCCAAGGCCAGGTTGGATGAGGCTTTGAGTTACCTCGTCTAGTGGGAGGTGTCCCTGCCCATTGCAGGAGGGTTGGAACTAGATGATCTTTAAAGTCCCTCCCAAACCAAACCACTCTATGATTCAATGTGCCAACTCCTTTCTGTTGCTTCTCATCTGATAAACATGCACCTTTAAGAAAAGTCTAGCTCCATCTTCTCTCTATCATCCTATTATGTATTCAGCCACAAAGTTTCATATTAACCTTTTCTACTCCAAGCTAATCAGACTGAGCTCTCAGCCTCTCCTTTATAAAAAATGTTCTCCAGTCTTCTGACCATCTTCATCACCTTTGCATATACTCACTTCAGAATGACAGTGTCCCTTTGTAAAGAAAAGACCAAAACTGGACATGGTAGTCCAGATACAGTCTTACAACTGCCAAAGAGAGGAGAAGAATTACTTCTCTTCTTGTATCTGTTGGCTGCACATTTACAAATACTGTCTGGGTTGTGGGTGGCTGACTCTGCTGCAAGAGCTGCTTACTGTCTTGTGCAGCATGGTAGGTAATGTCTGGTATGGCTTCCTACCTCCTCTGCAATGTTGCCTGTACTTTACGTGTTTGAATAATCAAACACAACCCTGAAAATTTTCAGCATGACAATTAAGTCAGTCCTAGGTGCTTTCTTGGCCCTTGTTATTACTTGTTATTTTAACTTCCATAATAACACTTATACATTCAGAATCCTCATTTGGCTAATGAGTTTGCTGCAGTTCATTGAGGCCAAGAGAATGAAAGTGGTTTGAGTTTACTATTTGATTCAAGCCTGTGACAGATCAGACAGAAAGCACTTAATTCACAAGTAAGCAGCCTAAGACCAATCTTCTTGTCTCTGCAGAACTTTAGTTCTGTTTTTTTTGGTTACATATCTGGTTTTTTAGTGGATTATTTGGCCTGTAACTATCTCAAATGTTAGTCAATTATGTGTACAAGTTTATAAATTCTCTATGTATAAACAAATACATGATCTAGCAGATACAATAAAAGGTTTATTATTGGCAGACTTGTAAAACCCCAGCATGGGACGATCACTAGAAACCATAAATGCCTTTGAGGCCTGATTTCTTACGGAGTCTCAGGTATTCTGTAAATAATTGTTTTACTTAGGAC
Source organism: Chaetura pelagica (assembly GCF_000747805.2). Classification (NCBI taxonomy): domain Eukaryota; kingdom Metazoa; phylum Chordata; class Aves; order Apodiformes; family Apodidae; genus Chaetura; species Chaetura pelagica. The sequence continues at coordinate 829,718 of NW_009952480.1, read as the reverse complement.
TGCTTTAAGGTTTTAAAAGCGAAAACCTTCACTATTACCTGTGTGCAGAAATACTTTAGAAAGCATTCTAAGAAGAGGAAAATTGCAGCTTTTAAATAAATGATCAAAAGAATGACAAAGTTGAATATTTATAATTTGAAATGCATGCAGTTTTGCTTACTTCACTCATATGTTTAACACTTGCAGTTAAGACAGTTGCTGGAAATTACATTGCTGTCTATCTAGCACTGTAATTGCTTTTTTCAACAGTATTTTCATAAAATCTAAAAGCTCTTCAGGGTGAGGACTTTGTGTGGCACCTGTCTTAATACAGTTCTGCTTCTAGATGATCATGTGATCCTGTTTTATGTTCTGTAGAGAAAAAACTGAAACTTTATATAAAAAGGATTTAATGTAAAATTTAGACTGGCATATGATATTTAGGGACTTTTCAAGATGTCTGTAGCAAATATGCCTGCATTTTGAAAATAATATTTCCTTTTTTATTTAGAAATCTTCAAAGAGCACAGAAAAAACTTGCTTTTGATCCAGATTTTGCTAGTCAGGCATCTCAGACAGGTGTTATTTTAATATAAGAAAAAGGCTTTTATTTCAGGGAAGAAATATTTTTGCATTCCATACTAAGTATTGGTGAAATAATATTTGTCACTTAAATATGATACTGTGTTAATATAACACCATTATGACACAAGCTTCCTGTATCATCCTTTCCATGTTTCTTTTTTTTGCATCTTTTTGCATTTATAACAAGTGGCAGAGATCCAGAACCTGTGATTTATGGATCTTGTGAACTCTTGGCTTAACAAGGAATGAGCTGGCATAGAGACTGTTTTGCATTTGTTGCATGTACCTGCTACAGGTGCAGAACCTATCTGTAACTAGTTCTCCCTGATGTCCCCAGAGTGCATTTTATAATAATTTATACTTTCGCTGCCTTTCTACTTCTGCTGTGAATGTTCAAGGTTAGGTGCTCCCTCCCTTCTAATCCTGTTTATGTATCCAGTCTAGGCGAGGGTAAGGTGTAGAAATGAAAGACAGTTTGAAGCCAATTCATTCTTCACTATGCTTCTTGGAGCCAAATTATACAATCAGTTTTAATGGAGTAAATCTGTAGAAATTATACTGAATTCAGTTTAATATAAAAGTAATGAGTTTCAATAAGTCTCACATAACGCTACATGATGCAAAAGTTAAATTACTTTTATCACAGAATCATAGAATGATTTGGTTTGGAAGGGACCTTAAAGGTCATCTAGGTCCAACCCCCCTGCATGGGCAGGGACACCTCCCACTGGACCAGGCTGCTCAGAGCCCCATCCAACCTGACCTTGAACACTTCCAGGGATGGAGCATCCACAATTTCCCTGAGCAACCTGTTCCAGTGTCTCACCACCCTCAGAGTGAAGAATTACCCCCTAATATCTAACCTATACTAGGTTTTTGTCTCATCTCATCCTTTAAATTGCCTTGCATTTCAGTTTTAATTGTGGAACTTATCAGTGGTGAACCAGATCAGCATCTATCATCAAATTTTCAGCAAATGACAAATCAGTCCAAGACACCTAGAGGCTAAATAAATAAATAATCCTTGGCAAAATTTGAGCACAGCAACACAGAAAGGATTCTCTTTTCTTTATAGGAAGATCTGAAGGCAGCAAGGAAGACTAAACCAAATAAATTATCACCTGTCAAAGTAAGGGAGCAGAACAAATACAAAATAGGGGAAGCTAAAACAGCTACAGTTATCAATTTTAATAATTCTAATAGCAGTGCCTTCATATCTTCAATCCATATCAGTAGGGTGTAACAAAATGTTGTCTTGCTGTGGGAAAGATCAACTTTGGAGATACTGTTTTCTCTGGGAGGATCCTTGGAAAAGATTACTTCAGACAATGAAGCTGAATGCAATTAACTTATACACCAAAATCAATTAGTTTAAAAGCAACAACAAAAAGTAGAAATAATAATGTAAAATATTACTATACTACAAAAACAAACTGGAATGCAATAGGTACCAGAAACAATACACTGCTCACATATTTGTAAAAAATAAATAAATTATTATTCTCTTCATAACTACAAGAAGTAAAATTCTATTTCTACACATCTTATTTTTAATATTCATAGCATTTCATGTTTGTCTATTAATTGTGCTCCCAGCTGTTATATTTCTTTCAGACCTTCCCTCAAGGTCTTCTCTTTGGTAAATGTCAACTCTCTGCAGCTCTGTAGGATTTATGTTAAATCTCTGCTCCTTCTTTCTTAATCCATCCTTTCCAAACAGTGGGTCCTGCAGCACTGGCTTCACACAAGCCTTGTGTCACCCTCACCTGTATCTCACTCAGTCTTTTGTTTAGAATAAAATACCAGAAATATCTTCTCCAATTAAATCAGAAAAATTACATATACTTTGTATTTTGGATCTTGTATCTTTATCTGATTCTGACTTATCTAAATCTGGAAAAATTGGTATCCAAGCACAGTCTTTGTGAAAGTAGCCTTAAGAATGAACAGGAATGTGTGCTTCATATGGCAGACAAAACAGGTTATCTACAAAAACTGGCACCGATCATACCTATTTTTAATGCATTGGTTAGAAATGATACATTCAGTCTGAAATACACAGAGATTGAAGTGACCAGGATCTAATTTCTTGGACTACAGAAGCATGGAGTCATAGTCCATGATGTTAGTGAAAATAATCATATTATCAAAATCATATGTACAGATGCAAACAAGATAGCAGACAAAACAAGATTGAAACAAATAGCTAAGGGAAGAGAAATAAAATATGATGCATGAATTTCTTTTGCAGACTGTATATACATCTGTAGGGATAATAAGACAGTCAGCTGTGGCTTGCCATTTTTCAGTCTTTTGGTAAAAAGAAAGATTTCCACAACCCCAAATTAGCTTTTTCTATAAAAGGAATCTAAAGGAGTCAATGTCTTGTAGAGATTTCAGGGAAGTGTATTAAATTCATTTAAAGCAGCTAATACTGGGAAAGAAGGAAAGAGAGACACACATAGATGTGCATTGCAACTCTGAGTCAGAAGGTTGTTGGCAAGAGGAGAGCAGAGGAAGAAGCTCTTCAGAAGAGTAGGTATCTTATGTAATTTTGCTGCTCTCATTGGCTTCCTATTTAAAAAAAAACCACAAACAACAAGCAAACAAAACCAAAAAACCACCACTAATCTTTTTTGTGAATTCTATCAATATCACAAAACAGACTATTTTATCTTGAAGCTTAAAATGGCCTTTTTTTTTTTGAGGGGGATTATATGTTTTTTTTCTAGCTTCTTGTTTTTTTTCAGCTTTCTACAGATTCCATTTAAAACAAGGAAAGACATGAGTGGTCAGTTTTCACTGCATAACAGAGGCGATTGAAAACAATTTCACAGAGTTCAGAATGGGCCTGTAGCCTTGGGCTTCATTTCAACAAAGCATTCACCAGATTCCTCAACCACACTAGGGTCTATGAAACATCAATGCAAACATTTAGTTTTCCCTCAGTGCTACCTGAGAGAATGAACTATGGGAAGAGGGAATAATACCTATGAAGTGAATTGGGTTCGTGTGGGTGATTTGAAACTGAATTTCTCCTCAGGCATCCTGGTCAGCTCCTTGCCTCCTTATAGAAAGAAGCGTTTGTGTTAATGTCTTGTCTCTCTTGCAATGGATATAGCATGGAAGGATTTTGGGAGACAGCTCAGGCAGGAAGACCATTGAGGATGCTGATAAACATGTCCTGTAGTGTGACCTACCTGTAAGGGGACATGTGGAAGGCTGTCTTTAATTCAGTTACCTTTGTTCAGCACGTGTTTGAGTATATAAATATGTATGATGTGCTGTGACTGGGATTCCTGTTCTATCTATGAAGTCTGGAAAGCATGCCTGTGTTGCATGCTGTGGCATGTACTTCAAAAAGAAGTGCCCCTATATCAGCAGCAGTATTACCGGGGTCAGGAGCGTTACAATAAATATGACTACCACAGAGTGCTGACGACTCTCGTTACTCACCTACCTGTTAAGACTTCACCTTCACTATTCTTTGGAGCATGACTGAAAGCCTAGAAAGACGTAGGAGAAATCCAAATTCACAGTATCAAGGAATTGACTAGATGAGGTCAGTTATGCAAAGCTCCTGAGTCACAAGCCTGAGACACAGGCCCTTGTACACAGGGTCAACTCAAGAATGTGAAGATAACTGACTGAAAATTACAACACACCCAGAAGTGACTTAATTGGACTTACAGGTGCTGAGAAGGTAGTATCAGTGTGACACATTTGGAATAATTCATTCTCTACCTTTCCCAAGTAGTTTTGGGGATGGAGCTGGAAGTTGTTTACAGCTGTAAAAGCATAGGTCCAGAACTGAACAGTAATGGACATGAAGAAAATCTATAGGCAATCCAATGATAAAATGCACTTTACCTCAGTCCTGGTCTTTCACCACTTTGTCCAGAAAATCACCTGACAACTTCTAGGCTCATTTATCCTTCTGGAAAATATGGAGAATCCTAAGGCAGAAATTGGCCTCCATCCACCACATCATATTGCTGGTCTCTGAAGTATGAGGGTTTTCAGAATGACAGTCGACACATTTTTGAGGTGATGTCCATACAACACAGAGAGCAGTCTCTACACTTGGTTACTCTTCTCCATATCGTATCAATTACAAAGTGTGTCTGGGCAAGCCAGCTTCTGAAAGACAGTAAAGTGCCATTTTCTCCTATGCTTCAGAAAGTCCATGTTCCATCACAGAGTGAATAGCCTGAGGTTTCTTCCCTTGCTGAGAGGGCAGATTTGGGGAACCCCTGATGATGCAAAAAGCAGGTTCACTGTGAAGTGGAAGCTTTGTGATTAGATACAATCAAGATACTGCATGGCAGTTCTGAATGTTTTCTTTCCATCTTTCTGCCTATGAGATAGAGTTATAAAGAGGAGAGAGGAAAAAATCCAGGCAAAATGTGGTCTTTTGTGCAGCTAACAAACCCCAAACCCTGGTACACACTAAGAAAATACTTTTGCAGCTTAGCCCATTCCTTGTAGGCACTGGAACTTTCAGAAAGAGAAGATTCTTCTTGAATCCAGAGACAAAATTGGACCTGAGTTTGCATTCGGGACATGTATAACTGAAGTGCAAGAACCGTGAACAAAATCTCTTCTAACAGTGTTTTACATATGTATCTCCACATGCTAGCTAAGAAACTCGGCTAACTGAAGTTACCATTTCTTTCTAGTATTACAAGTCATAAGCTTTCAACTCTAACGTGATGAAATGAGAAGGTCTTCATCAAATGCCTTTCAATGAATAGGTCTTCCACTTACAACTGCGTCTCTCATATCAAACTCACTAGGAGAGAAAAAACAGCAATTATTTATAATAACTTTATTGGGTATAATTTTAATCTGTCTTTGAAAGCTCCACCTGCTGTTTTCAGGCTGTGCATGTTAAACAGAAGTGCTTATAGTTGACCTTGCTCTTCATCCACTCTTTGTGCACAGCAGTGCCTTTCTTTTTCTGAAAGACAGGTACAATTTGTGTCCCTACAAATTATACTGTACTTGCTATTAACATTCTTTTATCTGGTAAATTACTTACACTGATTATGTTGAAGACTGTTCTGTGAGCTATTGATAATGCAGGTCTATGATTTGGATGTAATATGTCATTCTTCATTTTGGACAAGACTGAAAGGAGATGACAGCTGACTATTGACTCTTTCTGCACAGTACTGAAGTCTTCCTTGAAAACTCCCAGCACTCTCACTGATTTAAGAAATGAAGAATGCTGCACTTGCAGTGTATGGCTTGTTGGAGCACCCATCACTGAAAGACCTTCCTGCCTTTCATTGATTGCAGTTCCTCCCTGACACTAAGAAAAACCTTTAAGATGTTAAAGGCAGATTTCTTGCGTGAAGCATAGATATCTCACACTTTTGCAAGCTAAAGTTTTATTTTTCTAAGAGTAGATTTTTTTTCAAATTAATGCAAAAAAATGCCATAGCCAAAAAAAGGCTTTTGTAAACTCCGTATTTCTAGGCTATTTTTTATTATGATTGTAATAATAAAGACATGCATATAGCCTTTCTTAGTGTTAAGCTTATTCTTCTAAAGCCATACAACAGCAACAAAATGTTGCTCTACATGACCAAAAGAAAGCCTTGTTCTTTTTAATGCAGTTCAGCAAAGAGACATAGCCCCAAAGCACCAGTCTCATCATGTTGCTGCACAGATCTGGCAATCAGCGGTTATCCAGAGTCTGGGTCCCGGGGGGCAGGAAACAGCTTTGCCGTGCTGAATTCTGTAGTGTTATTATTTTGAGAGTTTCAGGGTACTGCAGACATTTGCTTATATTCTTCTTACCTTGTGAATGAACTTGTTCAAAACTAAACATCCATTTGCCAAGGAAAGATTTTAACCATATCTTCTTCAAGATAAAATTGCAGATAACTTTCACAAGCCAGTGTGGACCATTATCCTTCTTGTATACAGTTGTAGTCCTGACTTACTGAAACCACTGGGTGTTTTGATAGAAATTTGTGGGTTTATGGTTTATTTTGTCATAAGTAATTTTTATGCTATACAAAATTCTGCAGAGCAAAGTGTTACATCCTTCCACTCTCTACAAATCAGTAGCCAAGACACCTCTCCTTGTTCTGTGTGGTTTGATACATTTTGTGAACCTATTTGCTCTGTTTCTCACCTAATCTCTTCTAAGAGCTAATCAGGATTAGTGCTTCCTCCAGGAACTGGTCTAGAGAAAACTCTCATCTTCTTTATCCACGTGTAAAGTTAATTAAACCCTACCTTTGAGGGGTAAAGATGCTTCTTTTTGAAGAAGGAATCAAAAGGCAAGATACTAATTGACCAATTTTTACTTACGTGCCTGTGCAAGTGGCAAACCAAAATATCTTAGTCTCTGCACAGGGTATATACACAGACCACTGCTGCATACAGATTCCCAGTTCCCTGTATGACCAGTACATAAAGCAAAGGCAAGAAGAAGGAAGCTGGAAGAAAGGTTTGGCTCCTCTTGCCGGCACAGCTATGCCTCTGCAAATGGAAACACTACCTTAATCCCCTTCTGGAGCAAGGAAAATATGACAGTTTCATACGCTGATCAAAAGTGTATGGAAAAAATTGTTTTGATAGAAAACTGGTTCTCAATTAAATACTTATTTTGAAAAGTCTTTTCCATAGATGAAAGGAAAGAGATGATGCCTTTTTCTAAGAGCTTTGATGAAAGGAAAAATCAATCTGCCTTCAGCCACATTATCAAAGTTTCCGACAAAGAAAAAAAAAATCTGAGTGAAGCAATTCTAGGTTCACTAAGATGCTTCTGAGATAGCACAGCTGTTTCTCTGTCCCACACTGAGTTTTTATTGCAAAGCCATAGTGTAATGTAGCAGATCTTTTAAATGGCATATAAAACCCCCTACTCCTTCAAAATAAAAATATGGGCAGTCTAGATAAGACCAAACTAATTTTGTCACTTCCCAGGAGTACATGACAAAGTTTATTTTTGTGTGATGTTGATGAAATCCTGACTAGCTTTGCTCTATTAGTTGTGATTGTGTAGTTAAGAATACAGACTTAGCAATAAAAAATATTATTTAAAATGTGTGCCCTAAATACATTTTAAGATAATAAAATAGTCCATCTCAGACCAAAGAATGTATAGCAGGTGATCAATGGATGGTGGAGGTTAAATGAAATTTGCCTGTGCTTGGTGTGCTGCACATTTGAAGTACATGTGCCATCATATATTTCGTGTAAGAAAAAGCAGATGCGGCACTTTGGATCATCACATCCGCAGTGAAACATTAGTTTTGAAACAACAAATTGAAACCTCAAGAACTACCTTTGCAGCTTATTATCTTCCATAGGTACTCTTCCCATCATAATTATTGTAAAGGATATGAATATAAGTTGCTGCTTAAAAACACAAATAACTTGGATATCTAGACATACTTTTATGAACATCCTCTTTGAATCGTGGTATCTGCTGGGGCTTTCAAGCATCTAGATACCATTATCAGCTGCTATATTCAGTCAGCCATCACATTATTTGTCTCAGTCAGTGATAATTTATATTTAGTTCAGGGAGTTTGTACAAAGATGGATTAAAAATTAAGATTAACAGTGTAAATGAGTAGCTAAGAATAATAAAAATTTTCTTTCTGTCATAACTCAAAAATATTTCCACATGTATTCATTATTTTCAATAGTAAAAGGGTCTAGTATGCAGTTTATTCCAGTGCTTCATGATACTAGATAACACTTACTGATTCCAGATGTTGCCTGCTATTAAAATTCCAAAACAATCAACACTGTGAGATTATTATTTTTTTTCTGCAACATCTTGCACTGGATATTATGCTTGTGTCTCTTTGTTTCAAATAGTGTAATTATTTCTCTGATGTCAAATAATGATGTAAGCCAAAACTATGTAACTGCAGTATTTTCATCATTGCTATTGTCATAATTTAATGTTCATGCAGGACTGAGAACCTGACTCAATATAAAGCCATATGCAGAAGGCTATAAGCTCTATACAAACAGGATGAAACCTATTAATATTACTAAGATTTTGAGGTTTGCCTTCTTTAAATTACACAGTTGCTGAATATATTCTTTGGTGTTACAACACATCTAGGGTTTTTTTGACATATGGCCACTCCTCCAGGTCCAGCATGACAGATCAGACAGTTCTCAGGGCTGCAAAGATTAAGTCTAGTGGAAGAGTAAGATTGCACAGGATTTGGATACTGCAGAACACATCTCCTGTCACAACTGGTTCAACTCTCCCAGGTAGTTTTGTTCACAGTACTTAGCATTACTGTTAAAGTTTTCCAGAAGCAGTAACTAAGAAATACCATGGGTGTATGTGCTGTATCTTCATTCTGGTGAAGAATTTCCAGAATCTCTTCAGGCACTTTTTCAATTTCCTATGGCTTTCTCCCCATTCATTTTCCTTTGGTTGCAATCATTATGTATTATATAGCCTGCTTTGCAAAATAATTAGGAGAAAAAGAAATCCTTAATAACTGTGTATTTTAAAAATAGGATCTTACCCTTTGCAAGTATGAAACACTTGAAGTGAACTTCCACAGGTAATGTTGGCTTTCGCTATTATTCTCAACCTAATGCAGTCTGAAATAGCAGCAGTTCCTTACTCTCTTCTCTTTGTAATCTGCTCTTCTGCCCAATTGCTCTTCCCATTAAGGACATTTTTCTAATAGCAAGTCTAAATGTTTCCTCTCTTAGTTTCAGGCCATTGCTCCTTATTCTACCAGAAAGTATATTCTGTGATAATTTCCCCCTTGAGTCTCTGTGTTTTCTAGGCTGCATAGATATCAGAAGCGACCACACTGCAGGGTGTCACTGCATGTGCTGCAGTACCCCAGTCCTCTAGATGGTTAGTATCATGCAGGGTGTAACACATGCTCCAAGGCAAGCACTATAGGTGTTCCTTGGCATCTCAGGCTCTTGCTTTCACTGAGTTCTCATAAATGCTTGCATTTTGAGGAGCAGAATATTTTTATGCTTGTCAGACGAAACAGAAAGAATTGATTTCCTTTCAAAGTCACACAAAATAAAAACAAACAAAATGGAAAAAAAACCTCAAAGCTCAGCATTTCTCTGTTAGTCTAATTAAGCAAGACAAAAATAACATCATTGTTTGATCTCCAAACCTACACAGTCTTAATGGAGCTCTACATACTTTATGGTGTCATATTGCTACACTGAACACAGGTTTTTTTCATAAAACTGCTGGTTTTGCTAATGTCAAGCAACTCTTTGTGTCTCCACACCTCTTCATTCCATGCTAACCTTCACCTCTGATGCACCTGTTCTAGTCTCCCTGGGTATGTTGATAGGATGCTCTCCTTCATCCTGCCCATGAACTTATTAACTCTCAGGCATCCTTTCTGTCCTCAGTCTGAATCTGAGACTCCCCTACTCTCTCAGTCAAAGTGTGCTCCAAGACCTGCCAGTTTAATCTTTTAGATCCTTAGCTCATTTTATTTCCTCTTTCATGTCCTAGTCTAGACCTTGTTCTTTCTCCCTCCTATTCCACTCAGGTGTGAGCAAGTATATAAATCCTACCTCCTCACAGGTCTCCATGGTTAATATATTTAATTAAAAGTTCAGTGAAATTGTACATAACTGATAGTAGAGTCTTTATACCATTATACCATATCAGCCATCACTCACTAGAGGCTAGCCTATAAAAACCTGTAATATTCTCCTCATTTTTTTAGGGCCCAATTCTATTTGGACTACTGTACTATCTTTGGCAAAAAATACCACTATATTCAAAACTACATATTTGATATGTCCTTATTTGGAAGAGAGTGGTAAATTTGATTTGGGCTGTCCTCCATTTCAGTATCATGATCTTGCCTGGACAATTCCAGCTGTACATAGCACATCTATAAAGAGGTGGTTCTGCTACCATACTTGTTTGTTCAGAAAGAAAAGAGCAGCATTGGTAATCTGTTAAGGTAAATATTTTAGTATGCTATCTTCTGAAGCAGATTTCTTAAAAATTATTTGCCAGCTAACTTTTGCCTCAATCATATCACCTAATTACTTATCACTTTATGAATGAAGTTACATTCACTTGTGTGGTATCATGCAATTTTTTATGTGCCTGCAAAGCAGTCCATCATATATATTTTTATCCTGTGAGACTTTTTTCTCTTTTTCCTTGAGCACTAATCTGATACTCAGTGAGTGACATCCCAGTTACTTAGAAACCACTCTTCTTGCTTTTCTGGCCTTGCACTTAGCACATGGATTAGACACAAGCACCTGTGTGCATTCACCATGCCCAAATTTATCAGGTAGGAGAAAAAGAGAAGAGACAATAGAAAACCCACTGTATCAGATCTATCATCACCAAACACTCTGCACCATGAGTACAGAGGAGCTGTACAAACCTCAACATGACTCCACCCCAATCTGTATATATATAAAATATGTACAAGTGTATGTACCCTGTTCTGCTGCCTTTGAACTGTTCTTTCCAGCTCTTGCATCTCCTTCAGCATCTTGCAGAAGGGATATAACGTTCCCACCCTTTTTCTTCCAGAAGCAAATCCTTCCCACTTCACTCCTCAACTTATTTGGGGCAGCTCTATTTCCTTGGCAATTTTACTACTACAGAAAAATAAATAAATAAATAAATAAAATCCTTGCACAGCAGATGTTTATGGATTTCTGCTAATGACCCCCTTGGCAGCTTTCTGCAGCCTTGGAAATTGTTAGGGAGAAACCATTGAGGTCCTGGCCAGAAATCAGGTGACTGGATTAGAAACAAGAACATTCAGATACAGAAGAAGATAGTTAGAGGCAAAAAAGGAAAAAAAAAAAGAGAGTACCCAGATTCAGGAGCTAGAAGGTACCCAGTAGCCATCATCTGCCCAGCCTGAGCATCAGCAGCATAGATCTAGAAGCATCTGTGCTGGAGGAGCTTTCAGGAAACAGCATCCTGAAAACTGAGCTCCTAATCAACATCATTAAACATGCTTCCACCTATGCCTCATAAGATTTGTATACTTTTCTGAACAGGTAATAGCTCCAAAGAATTGATGAAGAGGATCACAAGACCAGTCTTTTAAAACTGTTCTGTGACATAACTGGAAATTTGAATCCCATAGACAATCTGAGGTCAACCAGCCTTAATTAACAACTTGGGTAGAAATTAGAGCTTGAGCTTCATGGTAGACATGACAGTTTTAGTAGTTGCTAGGATTGATACTAGCCATTGAAGAACATTGTATCTTTAAAGAAAAATAATACGATTTTGTACTGGATCCGTGTATCAGTTTAGCCTTCTATCTCCTCCTGAATTAATGTATTATAAAATGTTACAGTAATTAAGGATAATGGTATAGTCTTTGGGTGAGGGGATTTTGTTTGGTCCCTAAGATGATAACTAAGGACCTAACCAAATGATGAACATACAGGAGTATCATAAGGTGTTAACTTGTTTTTTCTTCCCAGATTAAAATTTAATACCTTGATCCCTTGTTAAAAACAATGTTCATGTGTTACAGCATGTAATGATCTAAGCTCTTACTACCCAATGGTACATTAAGGCAAATTAAAAACCTGTGAATATGAACACTTTCCCATAACCAAAGGAAAAAGTGTTGGGACTTGTTCACTGCAAAACCAGCTGTGGCAGTTTAGGATATCGTTACCCAGCTCTTCCCTCATCTACTTCTTACCTTCAATTCTCTACAGACATCCCCATATAAACTTCCCCATAACACACACTGTGAAACATACACCAAAAGCTGAGCATACTCTTTGTGTGTGTATCTATACATATAGATACACACACACACATATATGTCAAATATTGTATAAGAACAAAGCTGCTCCAACTGTCACCTCGTGCACAGTTCACTTCACTAAACACAGACATCTGGAGCCTAAGTTAACCAAGACCACTACATGAGGCCAGCAAACATGATACAGGAGTAGAAGAGATCTTAACCAATCTGAAGCGTGGGGCCAAGAGAGATACGTGAGGGTGTCTCAGATGACACTGAGTTCTTATGGATGGGTAACAGAATCAAGCTTCTCATGTCCTAGTAAAAGTGACTTCTGGTTATCTTAGCCAGAAGGACGAATTAACACAAGCCAGTTGGCCACAGCCACATAAGACTTTCACCTGCTTCCTTTAGACCCCGACATAAAAATAAATACATAAATAAATAAATAAGACTTCAACCTGTGATTTTTAACATTTAATGAAGCTGTGTACATGTATCAGAGAAAGGTAAGCAAAAGGACACACTACTGCACAAGGCTCTTACTCAAGAGAGGACCAGAGGAATCAGACAAATCTTTCTCAGTAAAACAACAGGTCTTGTCACTGTCACTATGGGTTCATTTATGTCTTAATTATTGTTGGAATTTGATTTAACCCCTTGGTCTGAAAAGCTGAAGTGTTGGTTTTTTCCACCTAGAAATTTCAAGTTAAGTAGCTGTTGAGAAAAAGGCACTGTAAATATGGCTGTTTTGAAAAATATGACACTGGATGTCACTAATATAATTCAGAAAAAAATATACAAACCTCACCTGTAGTAAGACTTTACAGGAGTTCTCCCAGGCTAGCCATCTCAATATAAGAAACCAGAAGGAACTAATAATTTTCTTTAGTAACAAAGTAGCCTTCATTTCCCTTTTATCTTTCTTGCTATGTGACAAAAATGGTTCCTACATCCCATAAGTCTTTAGGACCCTCATTGTAATTTTTTTTTTAATGTTTATTGACCTATAATAACTGCTCATGAGGTTTTCTGGTTTGCCCTAAGTAAACTCCTTTTGCAGAAAAAAATATTTTGACAGCAAAAATCCCCACAATAGGGATAAATGGGTATCTATGAACTTATCAGTGGTTAGTTGGTCAAGAGAGGTTCTCCTCCCCCTCTATTCTGCCTTGGTGAGGCCGCATCTGGAGTATTGTTCTGGGCCCCTCAGTTCAAGAAGGACAGGGAACTGCTTGAAAGAGTCCAGCACAGACCCACAAAGATGATGAAGGGAGTGGAACATCTCCCTTATGAGGAAAGGCTGAGGGAGCTGGGAGTTTGGAGAAGAGAAGATTGAAGGGTGACCTCATCAATGTTTACAAATATGTAAAGGGTGAGTGTCAGGAAGATGGAGTTAGGCTTTTTTCAGTGATTACCAGTGATAGGACAAGGGGCAATGGGTGCAAACTGGAGCATAGGAGGTTCAAGGTGAATATCAGAAAAAACTTTTTTACTGTGAGAGTGACAGAGCACTGGAACAGGCTGCCCAGAGAGGTTGTGGAGTCTCCTTCACTGGAGACATTCAAAACCCACCTCAACAAGTTCCTGTGTGATCTGCTCTGGGTGACCCTGATCTGGCAGAGGGGTTGGACCAGATGATCTTTTGAGGTCCCTTCCAACCCCTAGGATTCTGTGATTCTGTAATTTATGCCATGTTCCTCTCCAGTATTTAGGGCTTGAGATAGATGGTGGATGAAGCAAAAGAGCCAGAAGAAAAAAATGTTCAGTTTTACTTCTCTTTACCAAGGAGAGACCTGCAAAATATTTACTTTGCCAGGACCTTTTTTGCACTGTAGAACAAGATTGTTATAATCCATATGTTCAAGTAGGTCAAATAAAAGTTATTTCAATAATGACGTTATCATTTTCCCACGTCAGTATTCTTTTAAGACAATTTTTATTTGCATTCAAGTGCATCTGATATTGTTTGATAAATTAGTTGCTTTCTAAAGGATGTTAGAACTCATGTTGCTCTTGGGAAGAATCTTTCTGTATCCTGTTGGCTGCTCAAGAAGATAACTTTTCAAAACCTTAAGTACTTCTGCATTTTTAATCCCTTTGTTCCCAGTTTCTCTCCCTCCTTCCCCCCAGCAGCACAGGGGGACAGGGGATGGGGTTTAGAGTCACTTCACAGGCTGGGGGTTCCTGCTGCTCCTGCCTCCTCAGGAAGAAGGATTCCTGACAGTCCTGCCCTGCTTCCCCACGGGGTCCCTCCCATGGCAGAGAGTCCTCCAGGAACCTCTCCTCCATGAGTCCTTCCCATGATGTGCAGTTCCTCAGAAGCAAGCTGCTTTAGCCTGGGCTTCCGACAGAGTCATGGGCTGCTTCGGGTACAGCCACCATGTTGTGAGTTATTAATTGAAAAAAGTAAAATTAGGGGCAAAAATCACATTTGGGAAAAGAGTCACATAAAAGGGAACATAAGGGACATGCAGAATAAAACCAAGGTCTAGATAACAGTGAAACCGTAAGAATTAGACAAAACCAGATTCTAATTAGAGAAAAACACTCTCCAAGTAGTCAACAGGCCAACCATGGGACAGGCCTGAAGGACACCTGCAGGAGAGATGGAAGGGATGGAAAAGAGCACTCCCCACACCTTATCTTGGTTACAGCCTTGAGCAGTGGGGAAAAACATATTGAGTGATTGAAATAAATGTATTAATATAATAATGAGCCATGAACATACTAAAATTGACATCCACAGGCTAGAGGGACCCCTACTAACAACAAGCCCCTTTGAGCAGGTGTACTGAAATTCCTGAGTGCTGCCACTTCAGATGGAAGAGAGGAATTAGCTGACCAGTGTTTGCCAGTGATAGAATGGTGTTAGAGATAAAGTTCTTTCTCACATATTTGGGTATAAAAATAGCACTTGCCTTTTGGGAAACTGAGCTTCCTTTGTGGAATCCCTCCTGCTCCCTTTTCTGCGCAGAACTGGATATTAAAGTAAATATCTTGACTCTGTGTATTGGCTGGTTGCACAGCGGGTAATGGACCCTGCTTTCGGGTCTCCCCCTGGCGCGGGGTCCTCCACGGCTGCAGATCCAAGTCCATGGGATGCAGGTCCATGTTCACCCCTCCTGGCGCCTTCTGGGGATGGTCCGCCGTGCTTCTCCTCCGTGGGGCAGCCTGTCATCTTGCCATGGGCTGCAGGGGAACTTCTGCTAGGGCACCTTCTTCTTCTTCTTCCTCGCCAACCTCGGGATCTTCCCTTTGGCACTGCTCTGCTCCTGTCCTCTTCGGCTCAGCTCTTCTGCCTTGCTCTCTCTGCTTTCAGGTTTTACATCAGCTCTTTTATATGTTAATCGCAAAGGCACATCTGTTGTCTCTGTGATGGCCCAGCTTTGGCCACC